>NC_091459.1:133672938-133927938 GCF_027789765.1 Dendropsophus ebraccatus | reverse complement strand
TGTGGCAGGATCAGTATATGATGTGTATATGGCGCTGTGACTGTGCGGTCATGGTATAGGGGAGGTGTATGTGGCAGGATCAGTATATGATGTGTATATGGCGCTGTGCTGTCATGGTATAGGGGAGGTGTATGTGGCAGGATCAGTATATGATGTGTATATGGCGCTGTGACTGTGCTGTCATGGTATAGGGGAGGTGTATGTGGCAGGATCAGTATATGATGTGTATATGGCGCTGTGCTGTCATGGTATAGGGGAGGTGTATGTGGCAGGATCAGTATATGATGTGTATATGTGACTGTGCGGTCATGGTATAGGGGAGGTGTATGTGGCAGGATCAGTATATGATGTGTATATGGCGCTGTGACTGTGCTGTCATGGTATAGGGGAGGTGTATGTGGCGGGATCAGTATATGATGTGTATATGTGACTGTGCTGTCATGGTATAGGGGAGGTGTATGTGGTAGGATCAGTATATGATGTGTATATGGCGCTGTGCTGTCATGGTATAGGGGAGGTGTATGTGGCAGGATCAGTATATGATGTATATATGGCGCTGTGACTGTGCTGTCATGGTATAGGGGAGGTGTATGTGGTAGGATCAGTATATGATCTGTATATGGCGCTGTGACTGTGCTGTCATGGTATAGGGGAGGTGTATGTGGCAGGATCAGTATATGATGTGTATATGGCGCTGTGCTGTCATGGTATAGGGGAGGTGTATGTGGCAGGATCAGTATATGATGTGTATATGGCGCTGTGACTGTGCGGTCATGGTATAGGGGAGGTGTATGTGGCAGGATCAGTATATGATGTGTATATGGCGCTGTGACTGTGCGGTCATGGTATAGGGGAGGTGTATGTGGCAGGATCAGTATATGATGTGTATTTGGCGCTGTGCTGTCATGGTATAGGGGAGGTGTATGTGGCAGGATCAGTATATGATGTGTATATGGCGCTGTGACTGTGCTGTCATGGTATAGGGGAGGTGTATATGGCAGGATCAGTATATGATGTGTATATGGCGCTGTGCTGTCATGGTATAGGGGAGGTGTATGTGGCAGGATCAGTATATGATGTGTATATGGCGCTGTGACTGTGCTGTCATGGTATAGGGGAGGTGTATGTGGTAGGATCAGTATATGATGTGTATATGGCGCTGTGACTGTGCTGTCATGGTATAGGGGAGGTGTATGTGGCAGGATCAGTATATGATGTGTATATGGCGCTGTGCTGTCATGGTATAGGGGAGGTGTATGTGGCAGGATCAGTATATGATGTGTATATGGCGCTGTGCTGTCATGGTATAGGGGAGGTGTATGTGGCAGGATCAGTATATGATGTGTATATGTGACTGTGCTGTCATGGTATAGGGGAGGTGTATGTGGCAGGATCAGTATATGATGTGTATATGGCGCTGTGCTGTCATGGTATAGGGGAGGTGTATGTGGCAGGATCAGTATATGATGTGTATATAGCACTGTGACTGTGCTGTCATGGTATAGGGGAGGTGTATGTGGCAGGATCAGTATATGATGTGTATATGTGACTGTGCTGTCATGGTATACGGGAGGTGTATGTGGCAGGATCAGTATATGATGTGTATATGGCGCTGTGCTGTCATGGTATAGGGGAGGTGTATGTGGCAGGATCAGTATATGATGTGTATATGGCGCTGTGACTGTGCGGTCATGGTATAGGGGAGGTGTATGTGGCAGGATCAGTATATGATGTGTATATGGCGCTGTGACTGTGCTGTCATGGTATAGGGGAGGTGTATGTGGTAGGATCAGTATATGATGTGTATATGTGACTGTGCTGTCATGGTATAGGGGAGGTGTATGTGGCAGGATCAGTATATGATGTGTATATGTGACTGTGCTGTCATGGTATAGGGGAGGTGTATGTGGCAGGATCAGTATATGATGTATATATGGCGCTGTGACTGTGCTGTCATGGTATAGGGGAGGTGTATGTGGCAGGATCAGTATATGATGTGTATTTGGCGCTGTGCTGTCATGGTATAGGGGAGGTGTATGTGGCAGGATCAGTATATGATGTATATACATGGCGCTGTGACTGTGCTGTCATGGTATAGGGGAGGTGTATGTGGCAGGATCAGTATATGATGTGTATATGGCGATGTGCTGTCATGGTATAGGGGAGGTGTATGTGGTAGGATCAGTATATGATGTGTATATGGCGCTGTGACTGTGCGGTCATGGTATAGGGGAGGTGTATGTGGCAGGATCAGTATATGATGTATATATGGCGCTGTGACTGTGCTGTCATGGTATAGGGGAGGTGTATGTGGCAGGATCAGTATATGATGTGTATATGGCGCTGTGACTGTGCGGTCATGGTATAGGGGAGGTGTATGTGGCAGGATCAGTATATGGTGTGTATATGGCGCTGTGACTGTGCTGTCATAGTATAGGGGAGGTGTATGTGGCAGGATCAGTATATGATGTGTATATGGCGCTGTGACTGTGCTGTCATGGTATAGGGGAGGTGTATGTGGCAGGATCAGTATATGGTGTGTATATGGCGCTGTGACTGTGCTGTCATAGTATAGGGGAGGTGTATGTGGCAGGATCAGTATATGATGTGTATATGGCGCTGTGCTGTCATGGTATAGGGGAGGTGTATGTGGCAGGATCAGTATATGATGTGTATATGGCGCTGTGACTGTGCGGTCATGGTATAGGGGAGGTGTATGTGGCAGGATCAGTATATGATGTATATACATGGCGCTGTGACTGTGCTGTCATGGTATAGGGGAGGTGTATGTGGCAGGATCAGTATATGATGTGTATTTGGCGCTGTGACTGTGCTGTCATGGTATAGGGGAGGTGTATGTGGTAGGATCAGTATATGATGTGTATATGGCGCTGTGACTGTGCGGTCATGGTATAGGGGAGGTGTATGTGGCAGGATCAGTATATGATGTATATACATGGCGCTGTGACTGTGCTGTCATGGTATAGGGGAGGTGTATGTGGCAGGATCAGTATATGATGTGTATTTGGCGCTGTGCTGTCATGGTATAGGGGAGGTGTATGTGGTAGGATCAGTATATGATGTGTATATGGCGCTGTGACTGTGCGGTCATGGTATAGGGGAGGTGTATGTGGCAGGATCAGTATATGGTGTGTATATGGCGCTGTGACTGTGCTGTCATAGTATAGGGGAGGTGTATGTGGCAGGATCAGTATATGATGTGTACAGGGGTGATTCTAGCCTCTCTGCTGCCCGAGGCGAACTATAGAATGACGCCCCCCCCCCCCCCCGTCAATCCGCCCACATTATAATCCACTACTGCCCCCCCCCCCCCCCCACTGCTGTCCCCAATAAACATAATGTTTGGTCCCTTGCTGCACAGAGGATGTCAGGAGAGGAGGAGGCTGACTTTATAGGAGAGGTCCCAGCAGCACAGAGGATGTCACGAGAGGAGGGGGCTAATCCTATAGGAGAGGTCCCAGCAGCACAGAGGATGTCAGGAGATGAGGGTGCTAATCCTATAGGAGAGGTCCCAGCAGCACAGAGGATGTCAGGAGAGGAGGGTGCTAATCCTATAGGAGAAGTCCCAGCAGCACAGAGGATGTCAGGAGAGGAGGGTGCTGATCTTTTAGGAGATGGTCCCCCTCTTCCCCCCTTATAGATGGTCCCCCTCTTCCCCCCTTATAGATGGTCCCCCTCTTCCCCCCCTTATAGATGGTCCCCTCTCCCTTATAGATGGTCCCCCTCTCCCCCCCCTTATAGATGGTCCCCCTCTCCCCCCTCCCTTATAGATGGTCCCCCTCTTTCCCCTCCCTTATAGATGGTCCCCCTCTTCCTTCCTTATAGATGGTCCCCCTCTTCCCCCCCCCCTTATAGTTGGTCCCCCTCTTCCCTCTCTCCCCCCCTTATAGATGGTCCCCCCCCTTATAGATGGTCCCCCTCTTCCCTCTCTCCCCCTCCCTTATAGATGGTCCCCTCTCCCTTATAGATGGTCCCCCTCCCCCCCTTATACATGGTCCCCCTCTCCCCCCTCCCTTATAGATGCCCCCTTATAGATGGTCCCCCTCTTTCCCCCTCCCTTATAGATGGTCCCCCTCTCCCCCTTATACATGGTCCCCCTCTTCCCCCCCCTTATAGACGGTCCCCCTCCCGCCCCTCCCTTATAGATGGTCCCCCCCTTATAGATGGTCCCCCTCTTTCCCCCCTCCCTTATAGATGGCCCCCCCCTTATAGATGGTCCCCCTCTTTCCCCCCTCCCTTATAGATGGCCCCCCCTATAGATGGTCCCCCTCTTCCCTCTCCCCCTCCCTTATAGATGGTCCCCCCCCCCTTATAGATCGTCCCCCTCTTTCCCCCCTCCCTTATAGATGGCCCCCTTCCCCCCCCTACCTTATAGATGGTCCCCCTCTCCCCCCCCCCCCCTGCACAGCAGATAAAACAAAAACAAAAAACAGCACACAACTCACCTGCCCTCCGTTCCCCCGTCGAGCCTCTCTGGTCTGGTCCCGGCTGATGTGCGGCTGCCCGGGGTGTCCCGTCCTGTCCCCGGCAGCGCGCGCATCACAGAGCTCCCCGTGCGCCTGTGCCTGTGACTTCCGGCGCACGGGGAGCTCTCTGATGCGCGCGCTGCCGGGGACAGGACGGGACACCCCGGGCAGCCGCACATCAGCCGGGGGACTAAGGCTGCATTCCCACGTTCCGTGATCCTGACGGATCACGGACGTGGAATGCATGTACTGGAGCCCCCCCGCCCCCGGGAAGTATCTGTAATGAGATGCTGTGAGCGGGGGAGACTGTATTCATAAGCGCCGCGCTGTAGTATCAGCACCGCGCGGCTGATTTAGTACAGCGCGGCGCTTATGAATACAGTCTCCCCCGCTCACAGCATCTCATTACAGATACTGCCCGGGGGCGGGGGGGCTCCAGTACATGGTACAGTCAGGGCCGTTTTAATACATTGGTGGGCCCAGTGCACAGCCCTCAAGAGTGGGCCCCCCCCCTTACCTTTCTGCACATTGTATAATGTACTGAATTTGCCCCCACACTGTATCAAGAGCCCCAATACATACAGTAGTTACCTTATAACACTATTTCCACCATTCAGTGATTACATATTACATAAAAACTGCACTAAACAAAACAGAAAGATATCACCATTGATACCATTACATAATACCGCCACACCATGACCCCTATCAGTACAAGCCTATAACAGAGTGAAGTTACATCCAGTGACTCACCGGGGGCGTCTTCTCCGATCAGAGTCTGTCACCTTTTCTTTTTCTCTCCATCCAGCGTGGGCCACCTTGAAGTCTTCTCCTGGCTGTGAATCTTCTCTCCAGAATCTGCCAGACAAATATTTTAGGCTCCAACACATACAGTAGTTAGGTCCCTTGTACCCCTATACAGTAGTTACACCCCTCTGTACTCCTACATAGTTACACCCCTCTGTGCCTCCATAGTTTTAAGGTGTCCCTGTAGTATATAGACCCTCATGTGCTCCTCCAGTTATATACAGCCCTCCTGTGCGCTCCCCCATTAGTATATAGCCCCCCTGTGCACTCTCCCCAGTAGTATATAGCCCCCTGTGCTCACCCACAATAGTATATAGCCCCCCTGTGCTCTCCCCCAATAGTATATAGCCCCCCTATGCTCTCCCACAATAGTATATAGCCCCCCTGTGCTCTCCCACAATAGTATATAGCCCCCCTGTGCTCTCCCACAATAGTATATAGCCCCCTGTGCTCTCCCCCAATAGTATATAGCCCCCCTGTGCTCTCACACAATAGTATATAGCCCCCCTGTGCTCTCCCCCAATAGTATATAGCCCCCCTGTGCTCCCCCTCAATAGTATATAGCCCCCCTGTGCTCTCCATAATATATAGCCCCCTGTGCTCTCCCCCATAGTATATAGACCCCTGTGCTCCCCAATAGTATATAGCTCCCCTGTGCTCCCCAATAGTATATAGCCCCTGTGCTCCCCAATAGTATATAGCTAACCTGTGCTCCCCAATAGTATATAACCCCCTGTGCTCCCCCATAGTATATAGCCCCCTGTGCTCCCCCATAGTATATAGCCCCCTGTGCTCCCCAGTAGTATATAGCCCCCTGTGCTCCCCATAGTATATAGCTCCCCTGTGCTCCCCCATAGTATATAGCTCCCCTGTGCTCCCCCATAGTATATAGCCCCCTGTGCTCCCCCAAAGTATATAGCTCCCCTGTGCTCCCCCATAGTATATAGCTCCCCTGTGCTCCCCAATAGTATATAGCCCCCTGTGCTTCCCAATAGTATATAGCTCCCCTGTGCTCCCCAATAGTATATAGCTCCCCTGTGCTCCCCCATAGTGTATAGCCCCCTGTGCTCCCCCATAGTATATAGCTCCCCTGTGCTCCCCCATAGTATATAGCCCCCTGTGCTCCCCCATAGTATATAGCCCCCTGTGCTCCCCAATAGTATATAGCCCCCGTTCTCCCCCATAGTGTATAGCCCCCTGTGCTCCCCCATAGTATATAGCTCCCCTGTGCTCCCCCATAGTATATAGCCCCCTGTGCTCCCCCATAGTATATAGCCCCCTGTGCTCCCCCATAGTATATAGCCCCCTGTGCTCCCCCAAAGTATATAGCTCCCCTGTGCTCCCCCATAGTATATAACTCCCCTGTGCTCCCCAATAGTATATAGCCCCCTGTGCTTCCCAATAGTATATAGCTCCCCTGTGCTCCCCAATAGTATATAGCTCCCCTGTGCTCCCCCATAGTGTATAGCCCCCTGTGCTCCCCCATAGTATATAGCTCCCCTGTGCTCCCCCATAGTATATAGCCCCCTGTGCTCCCCCATAGTATATAGCCCCCTGTGCTCCCCAATAGTATATAGCCCCCGTTCTCCCCCATAGTATATAGCCCCCTGTGCTCCCCAATAGTATATAGCCCCCGTTCTCCCCCATAGTATATAGCCCCCCTGTTCTCCCCCATAGTATATAGCCCCCTGTGCTCCCCAATAGTATATAGCTCCCCCTCCCATATAACATTGAAAAAAACAAACACTTACTCACCTAGGTCCACGCGTTCCTCTTCTCTTCCCTCTTGTGGCCGCACTTCCTGCGGTCACAAGAGACTGCACTCCCCTCACCCTCGCGCTGACGCTCCAGTGACGTCGGGCGCTAGAGGGAGAGTGCGGCCTCTTGTGACCGCAGGAAGTGCGGTCACAAGAGTGAGTGACTGACAGGGAGGGAGCCAATGGCTCTCTCTCTGTCAGTGTCGCTGCTGCTGCAGCGCGGTAGCGCCGCAGCAGCAGCGGACGGGGGCAGCGGCGGACGGGGGGGCCCGGCAGGGGGCGCCATGGAGGGGTAAGTAGATTACCCATCCATGGCGCTCCCCCCTGACAGGCTGGTGGCCGGAGCCCTGTGCGACCGCACTGGTCGCACATAGCAACGGCCGGCCTGCTCGGGGGGGCCCCTTTAACCAGTGGGCCCGGTGCACGTGCACCATGTGCCCTCTGGTTAAAGCGGCCCTGGGTACAGTCAGTGGCGGATTATAATGTGGGCGGCCGCCCGAACCGCTCATATTATAATCTGCCACTGAATGCCGCCCCCATGAAGATAGCTGGTGGCGCCGCCTGAGGCAGACGATTCAGGTCGCCTCATCATTGCGGCGCCCCTGGATGTGTATATGGCGCTGTGCTGTCATGGTATAGGGGAGGTGTATGTGGCAGGATCAGTATATGATGTGTATATGGCGCTGTGACTGTGCGGTCATGGTATAGGGGAGGTGTATGTGGCAGGATCAGTATATGATGTGTATATGGCGCTGTGACTGTGCTGTCATGGTATAGGGGAGGTGTATGTGGCAGGATCAGTATATGATGTGTATATGGCGCTGTGCTGTCATGGTATAGGGGAGGTGTATGTGGCAGGATCAGTATATGATGTGTATATGGCGCTGTGCGGTCATGGTATAGGGGAGGTGTATGTGGCAGGATCAGTATATGATGTGTATATGTGACTGTGCTGTCATGGTATAGGGGAGGTGTATGTGGCAGGATCAGTATATGATGTGTATATGGCGCTGTGCGGTCATGGTATAGGGGAGGTGTATGTGGCAGGATCAGTATATGATGTATATATGGCGCTGTGACTGTGCTGTCATGGTATAGGGGAGGTGTATGTGGCAGGATCAGTATATGATGTGTATATGGCGCTGTGACTGTGCTGTCATGGTATAGGGGAGGTGTATGTGGCAGGATCAGTATATGATGTGTATATGGCGCTGTGACTGTGCTGTCATGGTATAGGGGAGGCTCCTGTGCTGCATCACTTTCTCTGTTCCTGATGTCTGTAGCGCTGTATATTCCTGTTATACCTATAGCACAATGTGCACCATCATTATACCCAAGGGGCCTGGTGTGTGACACCTATATTCTCAGGATGCCATGTGTGACACTACTACATTCAGGTGGCATGGTGTGTTACAGTCAGGGGGTACAGTATACACGGTCCTGTTACAGTCAGGGGGTACAGTATACATGGTCCTGTTACAGTCAGGGGGTACAGTATACATGGTCCTGTTACAGTCAGGGGGTACAGTATACATGGTCCTGTTACAGTCAGGGGGTACAGTATACACGGTCCTGTTACAGTCAGGGGGTACAGTATACATGGTCCTGTTACAGTCAGGGGTACAGTATACACGGTCCTGTTACAGTAAGGGGTACAGTATACATGGTCCTGTTACAGTCAGGGGGTACAGTATACATGGTCCTGTTACAGTAAGGGGTACAGTATACATGGTCCTGTTACAGTCAGGGGGTACAGTATACATGGTCCTGTTACAGTCAGGGGGTACAGTATACACGGTCCTGTTACAGTCAGGGGGTACAGTATACATAGTCCTGTTACAGTCAGGGGGTACAGTATACACGTTCCTGTTACAGTCAGGGGGTACAGTATACACGGTCCTGTTACATTCAGGGAGTACAGTATACACGGTCCTGTTACAGTCAGGGGGTACAGTATACACGGTCCTGTTACAGTCAGGGGGTACAGTATACATGTCCTGTTACAGTCAGGGGGTACAGTATACACGGTCCTGTTACAGTCAGGGGGTACAGTATACATGGTCCTGTTACAGTCAGGGGGTACAGTATACACGGTCCTGTTACAGTCAGAGGGTACAGTATACACGGTCCTGTTACAGTCAGGGGGTACAGTATACATGGTCCTGTTACAGTCAGGGGGTACAGTATACACGGTCCTGTTACAGTCAGGGGGTACAGTATACACGGTCCTGTTACAGTCAGGGGGTACAGTATACACGGTCCTGTTACAGTCAGGGGGTACAGTATACATAGTCCTGTTACAGTCAGGGGGTACAGTATACATGGTCCTGTTAGTCAGGGGGTACAGTATACACGGTTCTGTTACATTCAGGGGGTACAGTATACACGGTCCTGTTACAGTCAGGGGTACAGTATACACGGTCCTGTTACAGTCAGGGGTACAGTATACACGGTCCTGTTACAGTCAGGGGGTACAGTATACATGGTCCTGTTACAGTAAGGGGTACAGTATACACGGTCCTGTTACAGTCAGGGGGTACAGTATACATGCATAGCGTACAGTCTATTCTGGGGGGGGGGGGGGGTTGGGGGGGGCGCCATTTGTCTTCTCTGCCTAGGGCACCAAAACTCCTTGTCCCGGCCCTGTATCTATCTATCTATGTATCTCCTATCTATCTATCTATCTATCTATCTATCTATCTATCTACAGTATCTATCTATCTATCTATCTATCTCATATCTATCTATCTCATATCTATCTATCTATCTAAATCAGAAGAATACCGCAGCACTCATGGGATAGAATTCAACACAACGTGTTTATTTCCCCAAACCGCGACGTTTCGCTCTCCACACTGAGAGCTTTTTCAAGCAGTGGTCTCAGTGTAGAGAGCGAAACGTCGCGGTTTGGGGAAATAAACACGTTGTGTTGAATTCTATCCCATGAGTGCTGCGGTATTCTTCTGATTTATATTACTTATACCGGGTGGTCACTGGTATATACCGCCTGGCACCACATTCATCGCTACACGAGTGCTGCATTCATTCTGAATTTCTTATATATCTATCTATCTATCTCTTTATCTATCTATCTCCTATCTAACTATCTATCTATCTATGGGTGGTATTACACGAAGCGATTATCGTTCGAATAATCGTTCAATCGGTCGTATTTGAACGATTATCTTTAAGTGTAATAGTAGACAACAATTAAACGACGAACGATTGGTCGTTGGTCGTTTAATAGGTTTTGGATCTATTTTTATCGTTTGTCTTTTACACATCGTTCGCACATCGTTCGTTTGAATAAGATGTCGTTAGCCGTTCCCTGTTCATTCGCAAATTGAAAGGGGAGTGTTCTTGAATTTTGATGCTCCAATATAACCGATAATCTTTCCGTGTAGTAAAACGAACGATTATTAGGCAACCGCTATTGCGATCGTTGGAGATCGTTTATCGTTAATCGTTAATTGAAAAAAATCGCTTCGTATAATACCACCCTAACTCTTTATCTATCTATCTATCTATCTATCCATCTAAAAATACAGAAGTTATATCTTGCTATAAGGTGCATGTCTTGCTACATGGGGCAAATCTGGATGCAGGGGGCATACCTGAGTATAAGGGCATATGTGTCTGCAGTGGACCTACCTGACTATAAGGGGGCAGCATTTGTCAGGCGCTTTTGTCAGGATTCGTCCTGTTGCCAAAATGGCCTAGAAACTGCCCTGATCCTGACATTTTTCTATCATAGACGGCAGCAGTTCACAAAACCTGCTGTGTAGGACATGATGTGACACACAGCAACTCAGATGGAGTTTCCTACTTCAGGACCTAAATCCACATAATGTCCAGGATTCCCGGGATCGGTAGCGTCTCAGCAGTCAGACCCCCCCTTCCCCCCCCCCCCCTTCTGCTATCAAACCTATAGGGCAGGGATGGGGAACCTTTGGCCCTCCAGCTGTTGCATGACTACAAATCCCATCATGCCTGGCTTTGGCTGTCCAGGAATGATGGGAATTGTAGTTGTGCAACAGCTGGAGGGCTGAAGGTTCCCCATCTCCACCTTAGGGGACCAATCTCACTAGGAGGTAGGATGGACGCTTTAAAGGGATAGTTTACCCCCCAAAAAAGCAAAAAAACCTTTCCTATCAACTGGTCCCAGCAAGTGCCAGAGATTTGTAATCATCTTCAATTAAAAAAAAAACTCCAGTCTTCCAGTACTTATCAGCTACTGCATGTGCCTCAGGAAGTGGTGTATACTTTCCAGTCTGGCGAGCAGAAAAGGTTTCCTATAGGGATTTGCTGCTGCTCTGTGCAGTTCCTGACATGGACAGAGATGGCAGCAGAGAGCACTGTGTCAGACTGGAACAAACACCACTTCCTGCAGGGCATACATCATCTGATAAGTACTGGAAGACTTAAGATTTTTATAAAAAGTAAATTACAAATTTCTGGCATCAGCTGATTTGAAAGATATTTTTTTTTGTGAACAAACCTTTTAGGAAAACCATATAATGTATATGTAAACCCAACAGTGGCCTGAAGGGGTTAACATGAATAAATAAATGTTCTCCAACCTGTCTCCAGCTTTTGTAAAACTACAACTCCCATCATGCCCTGATAGCCTTAGGTTTTCCTTTAGAGTTTAACCCTTTCAGGACTGAAGAAGGCTGTTTGGATATTGTGGGTAGTTGTGCAACCTCTGGGGAGCTCTAGGTTGGGATCACTTACGTATCCCTGTTATGGCTATGTTCACACACAGGATTTCTGGACAGTATTTTGCAACCAAAACCAAGAGTGGATTGAAAACACAGAAAGGCTATGTTCACACACTGCTGAAATTGAGTGGACGGCCGCCATTTAATGACAAATAATTACTGTTATTTAATATAAAAACGTCCGTTATCTGCCATTAAATGGCGGCCATCCACTCCATTTCAGAAGTGTGTGAACAGAGCCTTTCTGTGTTTTCAATCCACTCCTGGTTTTGGTTGCAAAATACTGTCCAAAAATACTGAGCAAAAATACAGGTGTATCCTCAACATCAAGAGTCAAAAGCTGATGGGTGGGAGTCAGACCACTAGGACCACCACCAATTCCAAGAACACAAGTCTCTTGACCACTGAGAGAATAAAGTGCAGCCAGCTTATGTGGTCAGTAGAGATGAGCACCGCGGGAGCATGCTCGGGTCCCATCATTCGGCATCTGATTACCCGAGGCTGAAGAAGTTGGATGCCGCCCTAGGGAGTCCTGGAAAACATAGATACAACCTATGGTCTAGGGCTGCATCCAATTACTTCTGCCACCGGTAATCAGATGCCCAGTGGTGTAGCTATAGGGGCTGCAGTGGTCGCCATGGAGACCAGGCTGCTCTCTCTCCCTACTCAGATGTATCAGCAACTGAATAGACGGCTGGCAGGAGCCCCATGCTCCCTCTCCTGCCCCCGGGACTCCTGCTCTGTGTAATACACATCTGACATTGTACAGTGGGTGACATGGCTAATAGACTGCAGTGCAATGTGCTCCAACCTAAAACAACAACTTCCATCTTGACAACCTGACAACGTGCCCGGGCATGCTCATGACATCACTATGACAAGCAGTGACATCACGTAAGTGACATAATTGGTGATGTCATGCAAGGGCCCTATAAGAGAAGGTGCAGAGCCCCAGATTCTCTGTTCTTAGGGACTCACTAGCGATCACACTGTTGGTATTACCTTGCTTTCTGCCTGTGTATACTGACAGTTATTTCTAGTGTTTTTTCGTCAATCCATGGAGAGAGAGGAGAGGATTGAGAGGGAGCTTGCCATTTTTGGCAACCTCCTTTACTATTTGGTTCCAATCCTGGTGGGCTGTCTTTCCACCAGACAACCACTCAGCATGATTGAACCCTTCTTCAACCCGCTGAGCTGGGGCAATTCCATCAGCGACCCGCTCAGCTGGGAGAACATCACCTCGGGCCTGCAGTGGCCAAACAGCACCATCACAGACCAGACCAGCTGTAAGATTACCCCCAACCTGCAGAGGCCCAATTACACCACCAGAAACCTGCAGCGTCCAAACACCACCATTGGAGACCTGCCCGACTGTGAGCTCATGTCCATCACCAGTCATGTCCAGAGCGCAGCAACCGCCTTTACTGACCTGCTCAGCTGGTTATCTGCTGTAAGTGATGTGCTCAGCTGGCTATCCACCACCAGCCGTCTGCTGAGCAGGACTTTCAGTAACAGCGCCTTGCTGACCTGGATAACAGCTGCTGTAGAGCGAGTGAGCGTGATCACCACCACCTGTGATTTCGTCAACTGGATCTACAGCACCAGAGACCTGATCGCCTGGACCACCACCCTCACCCGCAGCAGCTTCCTGGAGATCTGGAACACCACAGCCACCTGGATCACCACCACTACCGCCGGTGAGCTGATAACGTGGATGTCTGCCATCACCACCAGCGATCTACAAGCCATCCTGAGCAGCATAAGTGAGAAGCTGGTGTGGGTTGCCACAACCCTCCAGCTACTCACTTTGGTGACCAGCCGCTGCAACAGGTGTGCTTGGCTGATAACTGTGAGTGAGGCGTTATCCTGGATGAACACCACCAGCAGGATGCTGATCGGCGCCCTACGGAGCATCAGACTAATCCTGCGATGCTTCAGCAGCACCGAGGAGCTAAGGAAATGCCTGGCCATCATTTCCAAGGAAGTGCTCGGCAGCTTCCCCACCACCACCAGTACACCACGCTCCGAGGGACATCCCTACCGCCGACAGCGAATTATTTAAAATAATCGGACAACATCATCAGGGGCCTGCAGTGGCTGAACAGTTACATCAGAGAGCAGCCCAGCTGGAAGATTACCACAAACCTGCAGAGACCAAATTCCACCACCATCAACCTGCAGCGTAGCAACTCCAGCACCATCAAAATGCAGAGTCCAAACAACACCATTGGAGACCTGCACAACTGGAATATGACCACCTGTGACCTCATTTCCATCACCAGCCATCTCCAAAGTGCAGCAACCACCTTCACTGACCTGCTTAGCTGGATATCCACCACAAGCCGCCTGCTGAGCTGAACTTTCACTAATAGTGACCTGCTGACCTGGATCACAGCTGCTGTAGAGCCAGTGAGTGTGATCACCACCGCCTGTGATTTCATCACCTGGATCTGCAGCACAAGAGATCTAATCATCTGGACCACCACCCTCACCAGCTTCCTGGAGATCTGGATGACCACAGCCACCTGGATCACCACTACTACTGCCAGTGAGCGGATCACGTGGATTTCCACCATCAGCACCAGCGATCTGCAAGCAATCACAGCGAGTGCGACATTGTCCTGGACTATAACCACCAGCAGGATGCTGATCGGCTTCCTACAGAGCATCAGACTGATCCTGCGATGCTTCACCAGTACCGAGGAGCTGAGGAAATGCCTGGCCATCATCTCCAAGAAAGTGCTCAGCGGCTTCCCCGCCGCCACCACCACAGCACGCTCCGAGGGACATCCCGACCGCCGACAGCGAATGATTTAAAAACTTAAATAAATGTGTTTTTTTTTGCAAAAAATGTGTTCTTCTTGTTAAGAAAATAGACATAGGGGGAATTTATTATAAACCAGAATTTTATATGTCACTATACATTGGAGCAAGGCGTCCAAGGGTGTAAGTGTGTAATAATGATAATGTGGGACACTAAAAACTCCATACACCACCTCTCTTACACTGTACCTGTCAGCTCTGCCCCCCCCCCCAAAGATGGCCGCTCTGCCGTACTCACCGTTATTGTGTGAGGTGAGGAGGAAAGGGGAACTACAACCATGGTGGACGGCACACAGGAGCGCCCCCTGCTGGTCACTCTCCTCCAGCTCTTCTCTCTGCCACTGGCTATAGGACTATACGCTGCCAAGACAAAAACACCCGTTGGGGTCTCGGTAGATTTATCACACAGCGTCCTTGTTTCCAGATAGTAACCAATCACAGCTCAGCTTTCACGTATTATTTGCCCTGGTAAAGTGAAAGGGGAGCTGTGATTGGTTGCTATGGGCTACTAAGGGAAATGCATTGTGCTGTTTTATAGCAAGAGGCCCATAGCAACCAATCACAGTTCAGCTTTCACATATTATTTGCCCTGGTAAAGTGAAAGGGGAGCTGTGATTGGTTGCTACAGGCTCCTAAGGGAAATGTATTGTGCTGTTTTATAGCAAGAGACCCATAACAACCAATCACAGCTCAGCTTTCATTTCTCGCATTGCTCTGGGAACATGAAAGCTGAGCTGTGATTGGTTGCTATGGGCTTACAATTAGAAAGCTTAAAGAGGACCTGTAACCCACCGTGTCGGGGTGACAGGCTCCCGACCCCCTGTTAGATCCCCCTATACTCACCTGATCCAGCCGGGTCTCGCTTCCTGATCTGGTCGGGTCACGGAGATATCAGCTCCCGAAGCCCGGCGCGCGCGCTCACAGGAGAGTCCGATGCCCATAGAGAATGACGGAGCATCGGACTCCCCATTCATTCTCTATGAGCATCGGACTCTCCTGTGAGCGCGCGCGCCGGGCTTAGGGAGTTGATATCTCCGTGACCCGACCGGATCAGGAAGCGGGACCCGGCGGGATCAGGTGAGGATAGGGGGCTGTAACGGGGGGTCAGGAGCCTGTCACCCCAGCACGAGGGGTGACCTCCTTTTTTTTTTGTAAACTGTTTATTTATAAGATTTTTCCATTATTATAAAAATAACAAGACCGCCAGGGTATCTCGAGCACATACCAATACATTGCAGCAGTATACATCCACACCATTTTAAAACAGCCACCTGCGAAAGTTCCACAGTGATAGGGTTCCTCAGTGTTTCCAAGAAGATCGGAACTGGAAGAGACGCAGGGCCTTGAGTAGGAAGATTGCACATCAAATTCTAGCATACAATAAGTATAGCATGGTATCCAATAGGCAGGTCTCGAGTAGGCCTCAACTATGAACATTAAACTGTAACCAAACACACAAAACCAAAAAACTTGGGGTAACACATTAGGGTGGGGGGAAGGGGTCTAGTGTACAGAGCGTCCCATGGATCCCAGATCTGGTTAAATTTCTCGACTGTGTTTTTGTTGAGGACAGAGAGGTACTCCATTCTCCTTACATCCAGCAGCTTATTTATAAATGCCTGTCGTGGGGGGATGCCGTGGACCTCCAGGCTGCCGCTATGACACACTTTGCTGCAGTCAAAATATGTAACAGAAGCCGAGAGGAGTTTTTACCAAGGGTCTTAGGGGGGATGTTCAAGAGATATACCGACGGGTCAAGTGGGATGTCTGTCCCAAGTACAGCTCGAACCACCTCTTTTACCTCCCTCCAGTAATGTTGTAACCTCTCGCATTCCCAAAAGACATGGAACAGGGTACCTCTCTGCGTCTCACATCGCCAACAAGTGTCTGCCACCTGAGGGAACAGCTTGTGCAATAGGTCTGGGGTATGGTACCAGTGCATCAAAATCTTATACTGATTCTCTTTGTAACTAACACATTGGGATGACTTCGATGCCTGCGACCACACCACCTGCCACACCTCATAAGGCAGCTCTCTGTGTAAGTATGATTCCCATTTGGTCATATAGGAGAATTTGATGGGCTCTGCGTCAGGCGACCGGGTAAGCATGTCATAAATGGATGTGATTAAGCCACTGCTGGAAGCACTTGTCTTGCATAGCCATTCAAATGGGGAGGGTTTGGGGAACCTATCCGTCGGACACACTATCGCCTTATATTGAGCTATAGCTTCATAGAAGCCAAATGCTCGGAGGGGGAGACTAAATTTTTCCCTGAATTTCTGGAAGGGGAGGAGAGACCTCTGGAGGGGGTCCACCACATCCGCGTAGTGAAATAATTTTGCTTGCAACCAAGGGTCTATCTCTTCCACCAGCATACTCAGCGGGATAGATGGGTTATATAGGAAAGAGGACAGGAGAGAGTGTGGTGTTTTGAGGGATGATAAAGTGTTTGTCTCCTCCCAGACCCGGATCGTCAGGCGCATGGGACCCAGCAGATCCCTCTCAGTGGTAGGTTGCACAGGGTTTCATAGAAGGCTACTAGTGTGATGAGGGGCTAGCCAAAGCCATTCAAGGAACATCCATTTTGTGTAAGGGAGCAGGGAGGACCATGCTGGTATGCGTCTAAGGTGGACCGCCCAGTAATATTTCTGTAAATCAAGCACCCCGAGCCCTCCTGCAGTGGTTTTGGTCATCATTATTGGTAGAGAGATACGATGACGCCTATTCCCCCAAACGAATTTCATTAGTAACTTCTGGAAATTTTTCAGGTAAGTTTTGGAGTTAGGAATTGGCAGTGTCTCCCACAGATACAATAATTTCGAGAGAATGAACATTTTCATCGCCGCCACTCGGCCCATCAGGGACAGGGGGAGGGCAGTCCACTTAGACAGGAGAGCAGTCTCTTCACGGAAGAGTGGTGTAAAATTATGTCGAAATAACGATGAAAACGATGGGGTAATGTTGGTACCTAGATATCTGATGCTGTGATCTTTCCATTTGTAGGGGTAACTTGCCTTCAAGTTGTCTAATTGTCTAGGGGGGAGGTTTATTGGGAGGGCTTCAGTCTTTGTAGTATTTATTTTATATCCAGACAGTTCTCCATAAGTAGTTAAAAGGTTATGTAGGCAGGGCAAGGACGTCAGGGGATTGCGTACAGTCAGCAGGATGTTGTCCGCAAACAGGGACAATTTGAATTCCCTATCCCGGACAAGGACCCCCTGGATGTCAGGGTTGAGTCTAATCTGCGTGGCAAGGGGTTCAATACACAGCAGGAATAGTAGAGGGGACAGGGGGCATCCCTGCCGAGTCCCATTCCGGATTTGTAAACGCGGAGACATGGCGTGTGGCAATCGGACCTCGGCTGAGGGGGAAGAATACAAGGACGAGACGGCCGCAAGAAACGGTCCAGAGACACCAAAAGCAGATAAAGTGGCCTCAAGAAACGGCCAGCCTAGCCTATCAAAGGCTTTTTCTGCATCAAGACTGAGCAGAAGACCCGAAGACTTAGGGCCCTATTCCACTGGACGATTATCGTTCAGATTATCGTTAAATCGTTCGAATCTAAACAATAATCGTTCGGTTGAAATGCAGTTAACGATTAACGACCGAACGAGAAATCGTTGATCGCTTTATAAGACCTGGACCTATTTTTATCGTTGCTCGTTCGCAAATCGTTCGCGTTGAATAAGACATCGTTCGGTCGTTCGCAATAGATACGAATGCAATAGCGAATAAATAGCGAAGAAAAAACGATCGCAATTACGATCATAAGTAACGATTATCGTTCAATGGAAATGAGTGAACGTTTTCAGGTCTTTCGCAATAGTGGTCGTTTGCGATCGTTAATCGTTAATGATATGCAAACGATAATCGTCCAGTGGAATAGGGCCCTTAGTTCTATTAAGGATCTCTACTATGTCTATCGTCCTCCTTGTATTGTCCCCCGCCTGTCGGTTAATCACAAAGCCCACTTGGTCCTTATCAATAAGACTCGGCAGAAGGGCCCCCAGCCTGTTTGCCAGTAATTTGGTAAAAATTTTTAGATCAGCGTTTAGGAGGGATATAGGGCGATAGCTTGCGCAGTCAGTGGGATCCTTGTCCGGTTTAGGGATCACTGTGATATAGGAGTCCAGCATCCTCTCAGGGATTCGTTCCCCGTCCAGGAAACCGTTATACAGGGCAAGCAAGTGTGCACATTAAAGGGGTTATCAAGCGCTACAAAAACATGACCACTTTCCCCCCTACTGTTGTCTCCAGTTCAGGTGCGGTTTGCAATTATTCCATTTACTTCAATAGAACTGAGTTTCAAAACCCCATCCAAACTGGAGACAACAGTAGGGGAAAAGTGGCCATGTTTTTGAAGCGCTGGATAACTCCTTTAAGGACTCAATAGTGGCTTCCTTTCTGTCTATTTATGCCCAGTCTGGCTGCTGTCACCGCCCACCACACACTGATATTTTACAGCTGATTCCTGCAGCTTGTTCTTCCTATTTAAATACTTGTCAGTGCCTACAACTCCCAGCATGCCTCACTACACTCAAGTCTCCCTCCCACTTCAATCTCCACCCACTCTTCGCCCTCTATCCCTAGCTATTCTTACTTCCCTGCCTCCCTGTACCTAGTTGTGGAATAGTGAAGAAATACTACTACTACTACCATCATGCCTTATAATTGGCATAAGATGGTGGTTGTAGTTATGCAAACCTGAGAGCCACAGTTTGTAGCTCTGCAAGCTGTGACTTTCCAGTTTGCATAACTTTTACTACCTGTGTACCTGGTACTGATCTGGCAGGTCCACCACTCCGCGGGCACAGCCTTAGTTTAGGACTGGCGTCCAGGGAGTGGGGACACATAAGAAGTTACTGTGTTGCCCATGCTGAATCTCCCCTGAGGCTGCGGTGATGGACACCACAAACAGCCAGGCTCTTCTCCATGTGCTCGGAGGTCTCCTATCCATCACAGGCTCACAGAAATGGAGTGCTGGCTACATGGCTACCAGTAAGAGGGCCACCACTGCTAGGACAGCCGGGTCAGCAGGAGCCGCATCCTCTTCTTCCAGCAGCGGCTGCACATAGGATAGCAGCTCTGGCGAGAGTAGAGGGAGGGTGGAAGAGTCACCGGGATGAAGCTTATATACAGGTCCAGGGCCGATTCTGGGGTCTCTGCCGCCTGAGGCAAACCTCAGGCGGCCGCCCCCTCACTAGCGCCCGAACACCCCCCGCCCACCCGCAGCAAGCCCCGAACCCCCGCGCCCACCCGCAGCAAGCCTCAAACCCCCGCACTCACCCGCAGCAAGCCCCGAGCCCCCGTGCCCACCCGCAGCAGGCCTCAAACCCCGCGCCCACCCGCAGCAAGCCCGGAATCCCCGCGACCACCCGCAGCAAGCCCCGAACCCCCGCGCCCACCCGCAGCAAGCCCCGAACCCCCGCACCCACCCGCAGCAGGCCCCGAACCCCCCACGGAGACGCGATCGCCGCAGCACGAACACCGACGACTCAGGCCACTCACCACAGCCAAGTAACCCAGGAGTGCTGCTGAGTGACGTCGCAGGAGCCCATCAGGACGTGTGGAGCGCGTGAGCGCGGGCGGCGGGCCGGCTATGGACAGGTGAGCTGCTGCACGGCTGCTGTCATTTTTGTTAAGTGAAACTTAACAAAAATGACAGCAGAGTAACATTATGCCGCCCCCTGCAGGAGCACAAAATCTGCCGCCTGAGGCGGAATGCTCATTCCGCCTCATGGCAGAAGCGGGCCTGTACAGGTCACATCATCCCGGTGCTTTCCCTCCTTCCCCCACACTAAGTTCCGGGCTGTTGTGTGTGCAGTGCGGCACACATGACAGATCCCCGATGTGAGCAGAATACAAGTAACCCGGGATCTCCTGGGTGAATAACTGCACTGGTACAGGTTGGAGGAGGGACCTCCATCCTGCATCGCTGCGCTGCCAGCCCCGTTCTTCCTGTCGTACTCCTCCCGTACACCGCGCTCCCCGATGGGCGGGCTGGTGGAGCTTGTGTGGTAGTGTCCTCCTTCCGCGCCTCATGATCAAAATCTACACCTGCTGGAAGCAGGTGTAGATGTCGTATGTCGGTCACAGATTTGAGCGCCCGGCCAACCGGATTCACTAAGAGGCGTGCGCCTCTTAATGAATCCTGACGGGGGAAAGGGGGCGGGGCCTAATATAAGACCATCACCCTCCTCTCCTGAAATCCTTTGTGCTGCTGTTACTTCCCCTATAAGATCAGCACGCTCCTTTCCTGACATCCTCTGTGCTGCTGGGACCTCCCCTATAAGATCAGCAAACTCCTCTCCTGACATGCTCTGTGCTGCTGTGACCTCCCTTATAACATCAGCACACTCCTCTCCTGACATGCTCTGTGCTGCTGTTACCTCCCCTATAACATCAACACACTCCTCTCCTGACATGCTCTGTGCTGCTGGGACCTCCCCTATAACATCAGCACCCTCCTCTCCTGACATGCTCTGTGCTGCTGTTACCTCCCCTATAACAGCAACACACTCCTCTCCTGACATGCTCTGTGCTGCTGGGACCTCTCCTATAACATCAGCACCCTCCTCTCCTGACATCCTCTGTGCTGCTGGGACCCTGTGACCTCCCCTATAAGATCAGCCCCTCCTCCTCTCCTGACATTCTCTGTGCTGCTGTGACCTCTTCTATAAGATAAGCACCCTCCTCTCCTGACATCCTCTGAGACCATGTGACCACTCCTATAGAATCAGTCCCCTCCTCTCCTGACATCCTCTGTGCTGTTGTGACCTCCCCTGTAAGATCAGCACCCTCCTCTCCTGACATCCTCTGTGCTGCTATGACCTTGTGATCTCCCTTCTAAGATCAGCACCCTCCTCTCCTGACATGCTCTGTGACCCTGTGATCTCCCCTCTAAGATCAGCACCCTTCTCTCCTGACATCCTCTGTGCTGCTGTGACCCTGTGACCTCTCCTATAAGATCAGCACCCTCCTCTCCTGACATCCTCTGTGCTGCTGTGACCTCTCCTATAAGATCAGCACCCTCCTCTCCTGACATCCTCTGTGCTGCTGTAAACTCCCCTATAAGATAAGCACCCTCCTTTTCTGACATCATCTGTGCTGCTGTAAACTCTCCTATAAGATCAGCACCCTCCTCTCCTGACATCCTCTGTGCTGCTGTAAACTCCCCTATAAGATAAGCACCCTCCTCTCCTGACATCCTCTGTGCTGCTGTAAACTCTCCTATAAGATCAGCACCCTCCTCTCCTGACATCGTCTGTGCTGCTGTAAAGTCTCCTATAAGATAAGCACCCTCCTCTTCTGACATCCTCTGTGCTGCTGTGACCTCCCCTTAGGGCTGGGCGGTATACCGCAAAAATACCGATACCGTCACTGGCGTCGGTTAACCGACCTCAACTCTGCCAGGACGGTATCTGCGGTATTTCCCCCCCCACCCGGCGGCCGCGTGCTCTGGTGCAGGGAGAGAGAGGGGTCCCGGGTGAAGAGGTAAAGGCTGGACAGCTGATGATCCGATTTACCTCCCGAGCCAGGACGCACATATACTGCTGCAGGGGAAGGGATGGAAGATCCTGCTGCGGGGGGCTGAAGAGGAAGACTGGAGATGTGACAGGCTGCACACAGACGGCAGGGTCCCCTCCAGTGAGTGCTTTGTGCTGCTGCTGCCGGGGGCTCACTTCTAGCTTCTCTGGAAGCTGCATGGTGAGCCCTGCCCCCCCTCCCCCGCACATACAGTTGGGGTCAGGTATCGGTCGGCACCTCCATGCTCCACTGGCCACCGCACTCTGTCCCGCACAGGAATTCTCAGAGCCCCGTTATGTTTTGTCAGTGCTGGAAGCGGCCGTGTGCGACGCTCAGTCCGGAACACAGATACATGTGCTACAGCACTGCGTGACAGGGGCCGAGGATTCCTGTGCGGGAGAGAGAGAGCGGTGCCCGGGGGAACATGGAGGTGCCGACCTATACCTGACCCCCTGCAGCCACTGAGTGACTGGGGATGGATGGATAGATAGAAGATAGATAGATGATATGATATAGATAGATGATATAGATAGATATCATCTATCATGTATCTATCACCTATCTATCACCTATCTATCACCTATCTATCACCTATCTAGCTCCTATCTAGCTCCTATCTAGCTCCTATCTAGCTCCTATCTAGCTCCTATCTAGCTCCTATCTATCTCCTATCTATATCCTATCTATATCATCTATCTATCTATCTCCTATCTATATCATCTATCTATCTATCTCCTATCTATATCATCTATCTATCTATCTCCTATCTATATCATCTATCTATCTATCTCCTATCTATATCATCTATCTATCTATCTATCTCCTATCTATATCATCTATCTATCTATCTCCTATCTATCTATATCCTATCTATCTCCTATCTATCTCCTATCTATCTATATCATCTATCTCCTATCTATCTATCTATCTATCTCCTATCTATATCATCTATCTATCTCCTATCTATATCATCTATCTATCTATCTCCTATCTATCTATATCCTATCTATCTCCTATCTATCTCCTATCTATATCATCTATCTATCTATCTATCTATCTATCTCCTATCTATCTGTCTATACATACACGCACACACACACACACCCACCACCCACCACACACACATATATGTGTGTGTGTGTATGTATAGACAGATAGATAGGAGATAGATAGATAGATGATATACGTAGATAGGAGATAGATAGATAGATAGGAGATAGATGATATAGATACACTCTGATGGTAATACAAACGTGAATTTATTACATATAACAATGTGCAGCAAACTTTACAAGTAATATACGATGTTTCGCCGTCTCCTACGCCATTTTCAAGTGGCACTTGAAAATGGTGTAGGAGACGCCAAAACGTTGTGTACTACTTGTGAAGTTTGCTTAGTTATATGGAATAAATCCACGTTTGTATTACCATCGGAAAATGGGGTTTTCAAAAGGGGTGTGGCTTTTAAAAGGGGCGTGTCATAATTATCGTTCAATTTATCGTTACCGCGGCTACATGTACGATAAATCGCGATATTCATTTAGGCCATTATCGCCCAGCCCTACCTCCCCTATAAGATCAGCACCCTCCTCTCCTGACATCCTCTGTGCTGCTGTGACCTGTGACACAGGTTTTTTGCCTGAAATATGGATAGTAGTATCGATATTTTGGTGCATCGTGCATCCCTGGTCCCTCCAAAAGAGGGACACTTGGGAGGTATGGCTTCATGTAATAATCATGTAATAAATAGCATTTAATGGACAATAAGTCTGAGAATCTTCTTTGATATCAGGTGAAGATGGGATGTTGGCTATTACAGCTGTCTGTGCATTACAGTCTTTTTATACAGAGGCTGAAAGGGCCAAAGGGGCAATAATACAAGGCCTGGCCTTACTGTATGGGGTGTGATCCTGCTCTATAGACATGTCACTAATACTGTCACATGAAAGACTGGAATGCCACCACCAGGAGTCTGACTGAATAACCCAGAACAATAATAAAACTATATATCTATACTGCATATTGTGCATTATATGGCCATGCAGCCTCACATACAGCAAACCACCAGGCTCTGTGTATCCTGACCAGGGCCAATTCCAGGACCAGGCAGGCTGGGCACCACACAAACTCACCGAACTCACCAAATCAACAGCGCCTCTCGCAGCGCATCAACAGCGCCCCCCCCCCC
Source organism: Dendropsophus ebraccatus (assembly GCF_027789765.1). Lineage (NCBI taxonomy): Eukaryota > Metazoa > Chordata > Amphibia > Anura > Hylidae > Dendropsophus > Dendropsophus ebraccatus. Next base: position 133,903,626 of record NC_091459.1, on the reverse strand, counting down.
CCCCCCGAGGCCCCCCTTCCCCTGAGATGATGTACCATTAGCCAGCACCGACCCTCTGTCCTCCCTCTAGAGCAGGGTGCCGCAGGTTGAGGGGGTATGGCAGGAGGCATCAGGGACCAGGAGAGGACTATGAAGAAGTTATGTGACCAGGCCCTTGTCATCAGAACCATTTTACTTTTATGGGACTCCTATTACGAGAGCCGAATTGATGTTAGACGCTGGACTCTGATTATTGGAGCTGTGTTCATAATTGTTTATCCAACATATTCTCGAAGATTTCTTGATAAGCTGTTGCCTGACTATAGTGCCTTACGTAGTTATCCATTGTTATATTATTATTGTTTATTCATTTTTTTGTATATGGATGTACTACTTGTGGTCGCATGTGGAGGAGAGTCGCTGTAGGTCCGCTGTGCTTGTGGAGGTATACACATCTATTATATATACAAATAATTCTTTTTGATTCTATTGGATGTTAGTTGCACATGTTACAAGGACCTTCTGTTCTACCCTTTGGATGTGAGCACCGCTACTTAAACTTCATTTCTTGGAAGAAATGCGTGTATGTGGTGTCATATCCGTGTGTTTAAGATATAACAAATGCCTACAATGTATGGATTTTTTGTGCAGGTGATGACTGCTTAAAAATTATACTTACGAATGTATATGGGTTGTTCAATTTATCATGAGGACGTAGTATATAGGAGTGTTGTATTTTGGCCATAAACTCTACCATTATGATACTATAAAATATTTATGTGGGGACTTTTGTGTAGCACAGTGATTAGTATATAAGCGCCGATCACCGCCGTTGCAGTATTTTGGGGACTATACACCTTATTAGTACATGGTGAATTACCTCCCTACAGGACAACCAAGTCCTGTGGGGTTGATACCACGTATGCGTATGGACTTCTTGCTTCAGCTTTAGATCTTGGTGCTGCTACTTTACTGACTAAATTTCTTGACGTGAACAAGGTTATTGTGCGTGGCGTTCTATTACTTGCAAAATGAGATCTTGCTATATGATGAGTGCGCACGCGGTGAATATTTGTTATGAACATATATGTCATTTTTGGGGGTTAAATGAGAGGTAATTCATTGCAGCATATGTGGCGCATGCGCATGTCTTGGTCCGGAACTACGCGGCCATCTTTATCACTGGTGGAACGCTGAGTGTGATGGTACGCGGTCAATGCATGCGCAGTACTGTATTCGGTGAATCGAGGCCATCTTTGATATGAGGAAGACTGTCTGAAGGTAGCGCATGCGTAGAACTAATGTGTGCACGCCGTGAACGCCATTTTGTGTGTGTGTGTCCATGAACGTGCAGCTTGTGACTCTCCTCCACATCTAAGTTATATATTTTTTCTCATGTGTACAGTATTGATGATGATTACTTATGGATATATAAGCAACCCTATACAACCAGAGCGTACCCCTGATGAAGTTCCGGGTTTGGGACGTAACGCGTAGGGTGCTTTGGACCCCACTCAGCAGACCACACTCCATGGGGTGACACCAGAGTTTATGTACCTTGGTTTCGTTAACCTTTTGACTTATTTACTTCTTTCATAAGCGTATACTATATATGCACATTGTGTATTACACTTTGTTGATTACAGACACTTGCACTTTGGTAATTATGAGTCATTGGTTTCCTTTGTGACTTTTGTATCATTTGTTATTTATTTGTGGAGTGTGTGTTCATATATCTTGGAACTGAGTGTGGGGAGGTAGGGACCCCATGTATTGGTTTAGGGTTCCTCCTGGATATTTCTTTGGGTATTTTAAGTGTTTTTAATGTTTTTGGGTTTGGGTAGGGTTGTTTTCTGTATGTACTAATATATTAATAAAGATGATGTTTATATATTTTTGAACATATAGTTGTGTGCCTGGTGATTTATGACATACACTTTCTCTTTTTTATATGCAATCAGGGCCGCCGATAGGGCAGTACAACTGGTACTGCCGTATGGGGCCCGGACCCTAAGAGACACGGGGGGGGGCCCGGCGGGCCCGCCGGCCGCCGCCCCCCGACCGCTACGCTAGGGGGGCCCGCACGGCCCCCCTTGCCACCTGTTTTTGAGCATCCCACTGATCGCTTTAATGTTCCGCCCGCACAGCCTGTCAGCGTCCTCCTCCTGTATTCTCTCCCATAGGCTGCCGGCACTTCATACCAGCAGCCTATGGGAGGCCGGGCCGTGATCATGTGCCCCTCCGGCAGGCGTGATGATGTGACGTCATCACGTCTGCCGGAAGTCCCGTCCCTGCGGCTCGCAAGATGGAGCCCGAAGAGGAGGAGGAAGAGTTGCTGCCTGCACAGCGCGGATTAGGTGAGTAGGATGTTTTTTTTTTAGGGGCACCTCTGGGGGCGTTATTAGTGTATGGGGGCACCTCTGGGGGCATTATTAGTGTATGGGGGCACCTCTGGGGGCATTATTAGTGTATGGGGGCACCTCTGGGGGCGTTATTAGTGTATGGGGGCACCTTTGGGGGCATTATTAGTGTATGGGGGTACCTCTGGGGGCATTATTAGTGTATGGGGGCACCTTTGGGGGCAATATTAGTGTATGGGGGCACCTCTGGGGGCATTATTAGTGTATGGGGGCACCTCTGGGGGCATTATTAGTATATGGGGGCACCTCTGGGGGCGTTATTAGTGTATGGGGGCACCTTTGGGGGCATTATTAGTGTATGGGGGTACCTCTGGGGGCATTATTAGTGTATGGGGGCACCTCTGGTGGCATTATTAGTGTATGGGGGCACCCCTGGGGGCATTATTAGTGTATGGGGGCACCTCTGGGGGCATTATTAGCTCATGGGGGCACCTCTGGGGGCATTATTAGTGTATGGGGGCACCTCTGGGGGCATTATTGGTGTATGGGGGCACCTCTGGGGGCATTATTGGTGTATGGGGGCACCTCTGGGGGCATTATTGGTGTATGGGGGCACCTCTGGGGGCATTATTGGTATATGGGGGCACCTCTGGGGGCATTAATAGTATATGGGGGCACCCCTGGGGGCATTATTAGTATATGGGGGCACCTCTGGGGGCATTATTAGTATATGGGGGGCACCTCTGGGGGCATTATTAGTATATGGGGGCACCTCTGGGGGCATTATTAGTATATGGGGGCACCTCTGGGGGCATTATTAGTATATGGGGGCACCTCTGGGGGCATTATTAGTTCATGGGGGCACCTCTGGGGCATTATTAGTTCATGGGGGCACCTCTGGGGGCATTATTAGTGTATGGGGGCATTATTAGTAGATGGGGGCACCTCTGGGGGCATTATTAGTATATGGGGGCACCTCTGGGGGCATTATTAGTATATGGGGGCACCTCTGGGGGCATTATTAGCTCATGGGGGCACCTCTGGGGGCATATTAGTATATGGGGGCACCTCTGGGGGCATTATTATTTTATGGGGGCACCTCTGGGGGCATTATTAACTCATGGGGGCATCTCTGGGGGCATTATTAGTGCATGGGGGTACCTCTGGGGGCATTATTAGTTCATGGGGGCCACCTCTAGGGGCATTATTAGCTCATGGGGGCACAGCTGGGAATCCTACATACAGGGGGCACAGCAGGGGATCCTACATACAGGGGGCATCCCACACAGTGCAGTTACTTTGGGAGCCTACAGGGGGGAGAAAGGGAAGGAAGCTGCTAGAAATGTGCGGAGCCTAAATTGTTTGTCTCGCAGGTTCTGAAAAGATGAAACATATCTGGAAGAAATCATCATGGAGGTCTGGGCCGGATGGAGAGGAAAAGGGAAAGTGACGCCTCAGATCAAAGAAGACGTCACCTGTGAGTCCCTGTATGACACTTTTCTTATTTTGTAGAACATCATTTAGTAGGGGCGCCCCGAGGTGACAGCTACTACATTATCTGTACTCAGAGATATCACTGTGTTATCTGTGGTGTTACATAGGACTACAGGTGACAGCTACTACATTATCTGTACTCAGAGATATCACTGTGTTATCTGTGGTGTTACATAGGACTGCAGGTGACTACTACATTATCTGTACTCAGAGATATCACTGTGTTATCTGTGGTGCTACATAGGACTGCAGGTGACATCTACATTATCTGTACTCAGAGGGATATCACTGTGTTATCTGTGCTGTTACATAGGACTGCAGGTGACATCTACTACATGATCTATACTCAGAGATATCACTGTGTTATCTGTGCTGTTACATAGGACTGCAGGTGAAATCTACTACATTATCTGTACTCAGAGATACCACTGTGTTATGTGGTGTTACATAGGACTGCAGGTGATATCAGGTGATTTCTCCAGGTTGCAGAAGTTCAAACTTCATCGTGCCCTGGTGTGCTGGTGTCTGTATGTCTGTATACATGTGTGCTGGTGTCTGTATACATGTGTGCTGGTGTCTGTATACATGTGTGCTGGTGTCTGTATGTGTGTATACATGTGTGCTGGTGTCTGTATACATGTGTGCTGGTGTCTGTGTGTGAGATCAATTCTAGAGAACTGGCTCATATACCCCATTTTCCCCAGTGGCTTAAAATGTAACCTCTGTTATACAGTTATAAAATTGTAGAACCTAAATGTGAACAAGGTGCAATTCAAATAGACACTTACTTGTATAGCTGCCTCTTGTGCTCTGTATGCAGTGCATTATACTCACCCTTGCAACGTACAATTTATAGCGTGTCTACAAGCCCAGCGGGGCTCATTATGATGGAGACTAAAACTTATACAAGAGTGGGGTAGGGGTTCCCCTGTATTCAGAATGCTGTTGAGTGCTAGGCAATGCCCCGTCTGGGATTATTGAATTTCGGGGGTCTATGCAGAGCAGGATAAAGGCACCTCTGCTGCACAAACAGGATCTCCTAGAAAGCGTTCTCACCGCCATGTATTCGCTATCACTGGCTTGGGTGAGCTAAACTAGTCTGCCTGGGGGGGGGGGGGGGGGGGGGGGGGGGGGGGGGGGGTGATTTGTATATGCTCACTAACATGGAACAGCCTCATTATATTAGCCTTATCAATATATTCTATGTTAGTGAGCATACCGGGGGGGGGGATATTGGTGAACATATACAAATCAAACAGCCCCCCCAGACCCTCGAAATTCAATAACCCCAAACGGGGCATTGCCTAGTACTCAACAGCATTCTGAATACAGGGGAACCCCTACCCCACTCTTGTATAAGTTTTAGTCTCCATCATAATGAGCCTCGCTGGGCTTGTAGACACGCTATAAATTGTACGTTGCAAGGGTGAGTATAATGCACTACATACAGAGCACAAGAGGCAGCTATACAAGTAAGTGTCTATTTGAATTGCACCTTGTTCACATTTAATTTCTACAATTTTATAACTGTATAACAGAGGTTACATTTTAAGCCACTGGGGAAAATGGGGTATATGAGCCAGTTCTCTAGAATTGATCTCACACACAGACACCAGCACACATGTATACAGACACCAGCACACGTGTATACAGACATACAGACACCAGCACACCAGGGCATGATGAAGTTTGAACTTCTGCAACCTGGAGAAATCACCTGATATCACCTGCAGTCCTATGTAACACCACATAACACAGTGGTATCTCTGAGTACAGATAATGTAGTAGATTTCACCTGCAGTCCTATGTAACAGCACAGATAACACAGTGATATCCCTCTGAGTACAGAATGTAGATGTCACCTGCAGTCCTATGTAACACCACAGATAACACAGTGATATCTCTGAGTACAGATAATGTAGTAGTCACCTGCAGTCCTATGTAACACCACAGATAACACAGTGATATCTCTGAGTACAGATAATGTAGTAGCTGTCACCTGCAGTCCTATGTAACACCACAGATAACACAGTGATATCTCTGAGTACAGATAATGTAGTAGCTGTCACCTCGGGGCGCCCCTACTAAATGATGTTCTACAAAATAAGAAAAGTGTCATACAGGGACTCACAGGTGACGTCTTCTTTGATCTGAGGCGTCACTTTCCCTTTTCCTCTCCATCCGGCCCAGACCTCCATGATGATTCCTTCCAGATATGTTTCATCTTTTCAGAACCTGCGAGACAAACAATTTAGGCTCCGCACATTTCTAGCAACTTCCTTCCCTTTCTCCCTCCTGTAGGTTCCCATAGTAACTGCGCTGTGTGGGATGCCCCCTGTATGTAGGATCCCCTGCTGTGCCCCCTGTATGTAGGATTCCCAGCTGTGCCCCCATGAGCTAATAATGCCCCTAGAGGTACCCCCATGCACTAATAATGCCCCCAGAGATGCCCCCATGAGTTAATAATGCCCCCAGAGGTGCCCCCATGAACTAATAATGCCCCAGAGGTGCCCCCATATACTAATAATGCCCCCAGAGGTGCCCCCATATACTAATAATGCCCCCAGAGGTGCCCCCATGAGCTAATAATGCCCCTAGAGGTGCCCCCATATACTAATAATGCCCCCAGAGGTGCCCCCATACACTAATAATGCCCCCAGAGGTGCCCCCATGAACTAATAATGCCCCCATATACTAATAATGCCCCCAGAGGTGCCCCTATGAACTAATAATGCCCCCAGAGGTGCCCCCATGAACTAATAATGCCCCCAGAGGTGCCCCCCATGAACTAATAATGCCCCCAGGGGTGCCCCATGAACTAATAATGCCCCCAGAGGTGCCCCCATGAACTAATAATGCCCCCAGAGGTGCCCCCATACACTAATAATGCCCCCAGAGGTGCCCCCATACACTAATAATGCCCCCAGAGGTGCCCCCATACACTAATAATGCCCCCAGAGGTGCCCCCATACACTAATAATGCCCCCAGATGTGCCCCCATACACTAATAATGCCCCCAGAGGTGCCCCCATACACTAATAATGCCCCCAGAGGTGCCCCCATATACTAATAATGCCCCCAGAGGTGCCCCCATATACTAATAATGCCCCCAGAGGTGCCCCCATATACTAATAATGCCCCCAGAGGTGCCCCCATACACCAATAATGCCCCCAGAGGTGCCCCCATACACTAATAATGCCCCCAGAGGTGCCCCCATATACTAATAATGCCCCCAGAGGTGCCCCCATACACTAATAATGCCCCCAAAGGTGCCCCCATACACTAATAACGCCCCCAGAGGTGCCCCTAAAAAAAAAAAAACATCCTACTCACCTAATCCGCGCTGTGCAGGCAGCAGCTCTTCCTCCTCCTCTTCGGGCTCCATCTTGCGAGCCGCAGGGACGGGACTTCCGGCAGACGTGATGACGTCACATCATCACGCCTGCCGGAGGGGCACATGATTACGGCCCGGCCTCCCATATGCTGCTGGTATGAAGTGCCGGCAGCCTATGGGAGAGAATACAGGAGGAGGACGCTGACAGGTCCTTCTCCTGTATTCTGATCGCTTTAATGTTCCGCCCGCACAACATTAAAGCGATCAGTGCATCCCAAGAAGCTGCATGGCCGCAGCTTCTCGGGATGCTCAAAAACAGGTGGCAAGGGGGGCCGTGCGGGCCCCCCTAGCGTAGCGGTCGGGGGCGGCGGCCGGCGGGCCCGCCGGGCCCCCCCCCGTGTCTATTAGGGTCCGGGCCCCATACGGCAGTACCAGTTGTACTGCCCTATCGGCGGCCCTGCCGGGTGGTCACTGGTATATACCGCCTGGCACCACATTCATCGCTACACGAGTGCTGTATTCATTCTGAATTTCTTATCTATCTATCTATCTATCTATCTATCCATCTATCTAGTATAGATATAGCTAGAGCAGCACAACTTGTTGTAGGAGGGTGCCAGCAGGTGGTCTTGACCAAGACTTCCAAAATATATGCAAAAAGGATCGCCCACAGCACTCCAGATAAGTTGAAAATTCAAAAGTATTTATTCCATAATAGTGCAGCACAGCAAGCTATCTATCTATCTATCTATCCATCTAAAAATACAGAAGTTATATCTTGCTATAAGGTGCATGTCTTGCTACATGGGGCAAATCTGGATGCAGGGGGCATACCTGAGTATAAGGGCATATGTGTCTGCAGTGGACCTACCTGACTATAAGGGGACAGCATTCGTCAGGCGCTTTTGTCAGGATTCGTCCTGTTGCCAAAATGGCCTAGAAACTGCCCTGACCCTGACATTTTTCTATCATAGACGGCAGCAGTTCACAAAACCTGCTGTGTAGGACATGATGTGACACACAGCAACTCAGATGGAGTTTCCTACTTCAGGACCTAAATCCACATAATGTCCAGGATTCCCGGGATCGGTAGCGTCTCAGCAGTCAGACCCCCCCCCCCCCTCTGCAATCAAACCTATAGGGCAGGGATGGGAACCTTTGGCCCTCCAGCTGTTGCATGACTACAAATCCCATCATGCCTGGCTTTGGCTTTCCAGGAATGATGGGAATTGTAGTTGTGCAACAGCTGGAGGGCTGAAGGTTCCCCATCTCCACCTTAGGGGACCAATCTCACTAGGAGGTAGGATGGACGCTTTAAAGGGATAGTTTACCCCCCGAAAAAGCAAAAAAACCTTTCCTATCAACTGGTCCCAGCAAGTGCCAGAGATTTGTAATCATCTTCAATTAAAAAAAAAACTCCAGTCTTCCAGTACTTATCAGCTACTGCATGTGCCTCAGGAAGTGGTGTATACTTTCCAGTCTGGCGAGCAGAAAAGGTTTCCTATAGGGATTTGCTGCTGCTCTGTGCAGTTCCTGACATGGACAGAGATGGCAGCAGAGAGCACTGTGTCAGACTGGAACAAACACCACTTCCTGCAGGGCATACATCATCTGATAAGTACTGAAAGACTTAAGATTTTTATAAAAAGTAAATTACAAATTTCTGGCATCAGCTGATTTGAAAGATATTTTTTTTTGTGAACAAACCTTTTAGGAAAACCATATAATGTATATGTAAACCCAACAGTGGCCTGAAGGGGTTAACATAAATAAATAAATGTTCTCCAACCTTTCTCCAGCTTTTGTAAAACTACAACTCCCATCATGCCCTGATAGCCTTAGGTTTTCCTTTAGAGTTTAACCCTTTCAGGACTGAAGAAGGCTGTTTGGATATTGTGGGTAGTTCTGCAACCTCTGGGGAGCTCTAGGTTGGGATCACTTACGTATCCCTGTTATGGCTATGTTCACACACAGGATTTCTGGACAGTATTTTGCAACCAAAACCAGGAGTGGTTTGAAAACACAGAATGGCTATGTTCACACACTGCTGAAATTGAGTGGACGGCCGCCATTTAATGACAAATAATTACTGTTATTTAATATAAAAACGTCCGTTATCTGCCATTAAATGGCGGCCATCCACTCCATTTCAGCAGTGTGTGAACAGAGCCTTTCTGTGTTTTCAATCCACTCCTGGTTTTGGTTGCAAAATACTGTCCAAAAATACTGAGCAAAAATACAGGTGTATCCTCAACATCAAGAGTCAAAAGCTGATGGGTGGGAGTCTGACCACTAGGACCACCACCAATTCCAAGAACACAAGTCTCTTGACCACTGAGAGAATAAAGTGCAGCCAGCTTATGTGGTCAGTAGAGATGAGCACCGCGGGAGCATGCTCGGGTCCCATCATTCGGCATCTGATTACCAGAGGCTGAAGAAGTTGGATGCCGCCCTAGGGAGTACTGGAAAACATAGATACAACCTATGGTCTAGGGCTGCATCCAATTACTTCTGCCACCGGTAATCAGATGCCCAGTGGTGTAGCTATAGGGGTTGCAGCGGTCACCATGGAGACCAGGCTGCTCTCTCTCCCTACTCAGATGTATCAGCAACTGAATAGACGGCTGGCAGGAGCCCCATGCTCCCTCTCCTGCCTCTGGGACTCCTGCTCTGTGTAATACACATCTGACATTGTACAGTGGGTGACATGGCTAATAGACTGCAGTGCAATGTGCTCCAACCTAAAACAACAACTTCCATCTTGACAACCTGACAACGTGCCCGGGCATGCTCATGACATCACTATGACAAGCAGTGACATCACGTAAGTGACATAATTGGTGATGTCATGCAAGGGCCCTATAAGAGAAGGTGCAGAGCCCCAGATTCTCTGTTCTTAGGGACTCACTAGCGATCACACTGTTGGTATTACCTTGCTTTCTGCCTGTGTATACTGATAGTTATTTCTAGTGTTTTTTCGTCAATCCATGGAGAGAGAGGAGAGGATTGAGAGGGAGCTTGCCATTTTTGGCAACCTCCTTTACTATTTGGTTCCAATCCTGGTGGGCTGTCTTTCCACCAGACAACCACTCAGCATGATTGAACCCTTCTTCAACCCGCTGAGCTGGGGCAATTCCATCAGCGACCCGCTCAGCTGGGAGAACATCACCTCGGGCCTGCAGTGGCCAAACAGCACCATCACAGACCAGACCAGCTGTAAGATTACCCCCAACCTGCAGAGGCCCAATTACACCACCAGAAACCTGCAGCGTCCAAACACCACCATTGGAGACCTGCCCGACTGTGAGCTCATGTCCATCACCAGTCATGTCCAGAGCGCAGCAACCGCCTTTACTGACCTGCTCAGCTGGTTATCTGCTGTAAGTGATGTGCTCAGCTGGCTATCCACCACCAGCCGTCTGCTGAGCAGGACTTTCAGTAACAGCGCCTTGCTGACCTGGATAACAGCTGCTGTAGAGCGAGTGAGTGTGATCACCACCACCTGTGATTTCGTCAACTGGATCTACAGCACCAGAGACCTGATCGCCTGGACCATCACCCTCACCCGCAGCAGCTTCCTGGAGATCTGGACCACCACAGCTACCTGGATCACCACCACTACCGCCGGTGAGCTGATAACGTGGATGTCTGCCATCACCACCAGCGATCTACAAGCCATCCTGAGCAGCATAAGTGAGAAGCTGGTGTGGGTTGCCACAACCCTCCAGCTACTCACTTTGTTGACCAGCCGCTGCAACAGGTGTGCTTGGCTGATAACTGTGAGTGAGGCGTTATCCTGGATGAACACCACCAGCAGGATGCTGATCGGCGCCCTATGGAGCATCAGACTAATCCTGCGATGCTTCAGCAGCACCGAGGAGCTAAGGAAATGCCTGGCCATCATTTCCAAGGAAGTGCTCGGCGTCTTCCCCACCACCACCGGTACACCACGCTCCGAGGGACATCCCTACCGCCGACAGCGAATTATTTAAAATAATCGGACATCATCAGGGGCCTGCAGTGGCTGAACAGTTACATCAGAGAGCAGCCCAGCTGGAAAATTACCACCAACCTGCAGAGACCAAATTCCACCACCATCAACCTGCAGCGTAGCAACTCCAGCACCATCAAAATGCAGAGTCCAAACAACACCATTGGAGACCTGCACAACTGGAATATGACCACCTGTGACCTCATTTCCATCAGCAGCCATCTCCAAAGTGCAGCAACAACCTTCTCTGACCTGCTTAGCTGGATACCCACCACCAGCCGCCTGCTGAGCTGAACTTTCACTAATAGTGACCTGCTGACCTGGATCACAGCTGCTGTAGAGCCAGTGAGTGTGATCACCACCGCCTGTGATTTCATCACCTGGATCTGCAGCACAAGAGATCTGATCATCTGGACCACCACCCTTACCAGCTTCCTGGAGATCTGGATGACCACAGCCACCTGGATCACCACTACTACTGCCGGTGAGCGGATCACGTGGATTTCCACCATCAGCATCAGCGATCTGCAAGCAATCACAGCGAGTGCGACATTGTCCTGGACTATAACCACCAGCAGGATGCTGATCGGCTTCCTACAGAGCATCAGACTGATCCTGCGATGCTTCACCAGTACCGAGGAGCTGAGGAAATGCCTGGCCATCATCTCCAAGAAAGTGCTCAGCGGCTTCCCCGCCGCCACCACCACAGCACGCTCCGAGGGACATCCCGACCGCCGACAGCGAATGATTTAATAACTTAAATAAATGTGTGGGGTTTTTTTGCAAAAAATGTGTACTTCTTGTTATAAGAAAATAGACATAGGGGGAATTTATTATAGACCAGAATTTTATATGTCACTATACATTGGAGCAAGGCGTCCAAGGGTGTAAGTGTGTAATAATGATAATGTGGGACACTAAAAACACCATACACCACCTCTCTTACACTGTACCTGTCAGCTCTGCCCCCCCAAAGATGGCCGCTCTGCAGTACTCACCGTTATTGTGTGAGGTGAGGAGGAAAGGGGAACTACAACCATGGTGGACGGCACACAGGAGCGCCCCCTGCTGGTCACTCTCCTCCAGCTCTTCTCTCTGCCACTGGCTGTAGGACTATACGCTGCCAAGACAAAAACACCCGTTGGGGTCTCGGTAGATTTATCACACAGCGTCCTTGTTTCCAGATAGTAACCAATCACAGCTCAGCTTTCACGTATTATTTGCCTTGGTAAAGTGAAAGGGGAGCTCTGATTGGTTGCTATGGGCTACAAAGGGAAATGCATTGTGCTGTTTTATAGCAAGAGGCCCATAACAACAATCACAGCTCAGCTTTCATGTCTCACATAGCTCTGGGAATATGAAAGCTGAGCTGTGATTGGTTGCTATGGGCTTACAATTAGAAAGCATTACAGCGCCCCCCACGCAGTGCAGGATACAGGCACAGAAAGTAGCTTCCCTGTGCTGCATCCTCAGCTCACAGACGGCCCGCAGAGGAAGGGATTCATTGCTTTAACCCTTCATGTTGTACTGGGGGCGGGCTCAGTGCTCCAATAGCTCCTCCCACCACTGGCGAAGTACAACAGATCTGCTTATTAGTTTATGCAGTAAAGAGATCTGGAATCGGTGCGGTGCGGCTGATCCATAGGTACACAGCACTTATACTTTCTCTTTCAGCTCACAGGCGGCCCAAAGAGGAAGGGTTAAAGCAATGACTTCCCTCCTCTGCAGGCGGCTGTGAGATGAGGCGACAGGCACAGGGGAGCTGCTTATTGTACCCTGTGCCTGTATCCTGCACTGCATCCCTCCCAGCAAGGAGGGGGGGCACTTAATCCCCCCTTCCCTGCTGTTATAGGTGCACTGTGAGATCAGTCTGGCCCCCAGGCGGTTAATTGGGGATGCAAAGTATCCTAGCTTAACCCTCTGGTGGCTAGATTTTTCAGTATGTCACCCAAAAGGTTAAATAAGAATTCCATCCACCCCCCCTAAAAAAACAAAAACTACTCGAACATTAAAGGGGTTATCCAGCCTGGGGGCACTTTTTTGGGGGGACCAGGGAGGAGCTGGCTGAAATAAAAGACGTCCACTTACCTCGCTGGTTCCAGCGGCGGGTCCCGCATCACGGCGCTCCGGTGCCCGGCCGCTTCCTGGTGTCTGACGCCGCCCGAGACGCTACGTCTCAGGGCCGCTCAGCCACTCAGTGAAGGAGGCGGGATCCGTTTGAAGTCCGCTCGGATCCCGCCTCCTTCACTGAGCGGCCCTGAGACGTAGCGTCTCGGGCAGCGTCAGACACCAGGAAGCGGCCAGGAACCGGAGCGCCGTGATGCTGGACCCACCGCTGCAATCGGGGAGGTAAGTGGACGTCTTTTATTTCAGCCACCTCCTCCCCGATCCCCCCAAAAAAGTGCCCCCAGGCTGGATAACCCCTTTAATGACTCAATAGTGGCTTCCTTTCTGTCTATTTTACGCCCAGTCTGGCTGCTGTCACCGCCCACCACACACTGATATCTTACAGCTGATTCCTGCAGCTTGTCCATCCTATTTAAATACTTTTCAGTGCCGACAACTCCCAGCATGCCTCACTACCCTGTCAGTCTCCCTCCCACTTCAATCTCCGCCCTCTATCCCTAGCTATTCTTACTTCCCTGCCTCCCTGTACCTAGTTGTGGAATAGTGAAGAAATACTACTACTAGTACTACCATCATGCCTTATAATTGGCATATGATGGTGGTTGTAGTTATGCAAACCTGAGAGCCACAGTTTGTAGCTCTGCAAGCTGTGACTTTCCAGTTTGCATAACTTTTACTACCTGTGTACCTGGTACTGATCTGGCAGGTCCACCACTCCGCGGGCACAGCCCCATGCTGAATCTCCCCTGAGGCTGCGGTGATGGACACCACAGACAGCCAGGCTCTTCTCCATGTGCTCGGAGGTCTCCTATCCATCACAGGCTCACAGAAATGGAGTGCTGGCTACATGGCTACCAGTAAGAGGGCCACCACTGCTAGGACAGCCGGGTCAGCAGGAGCCGCATCCTCTGCTACCAGCAGCGGCTGCACATAGGATAGCAGCTCTGGCGAGAGTAGAGGGAGGGTAGAAGAGTCACCGGGATGAAGCTTATATACAGGTCACATCATCCCGATGCTCTCCCTCCTTCCCCCACACTAAGTTCCGGGCTGTTGTGTGTGCAGTGCGGCACACATGACAGATCCCCGATGTGAGCAGAATACAAGTAACCCGGGATCTCCTGGGTGAATAACTGCACTGGTACAGGATAGAGGAGGGACCTCAGTCCTGCATCGCTGCGCTGCCAGCCCCGCTCTTCCTGTTGTACACCTCCCATACGCCCCGCACCCGCTCAGGCTGGTGGAGCTTGTGTGGTAGTGTCCTCCTTCCGCGCCTTATGATCAAAATTTTCGTATGATTTCGTATGCCGGTCACAGATTCGAGCACCCGGCCAGCCTGATTCACTAAGAAACGTGCGCCTCTTAATGAATCCTGATGGGGAAAAGGGGGCGGGGCCTAATATAAGACCTCTCCTATAAGATCATCACCCTCCTCTCCTGACATCCTCTGTGCTGCTGTTACTTCCCCTATAGGATCAGCACACTCCTATCCTGACATCCTCTGTGCTGCTGTGACCCTGTGACCTCCCCTATAACATCAGCACACTCCTCTCCTGACATCCTCTGTGCTGCTGTGTTGCCTCTATAAGATCAGCACCCTCCTTTCCTGACATCCTCTGTGCTGCTGGGACCCTGTGACCTCTCCTAGAAGATCAGAACCCTCCTCTCCTCACATCTTCTGCGCTGCTATGACCGGGAGCACTGACGATCCACTATTCACATCCTAAGGCATATAAAACATAACTTTTATTTTAAATATTCTAAAATCCAAACACAAAGCAAAAATAGTGCCAAAAAATTGTGCTAGTGTATTCCTGTACCTATGTCAGTTGATACTGAGGAATCGGGGACCCAAAATATTTACAATTCCAAGGTTTGGGGAGGGATGTGCTCACTCACAACTACATGGAGTAATTTAATCTCACCCTGCCTTTTGGGGTTACCCTCCTCCTTAACCGGTTGGCCCCAACCACGGTGTCGGTCCCTTCCTAGAGACTAAATGCAGGGAAAAAATAATAAAACGGTGACAACAAAAACACGTGAGTTATAAATGACGGGGCAAACTAAAAGCGCCCCAACCAACACCCTATATACAGTAATCTATATATACATACATCCGACGCATTTCTTCTGTCCATTTGCACAGGTTCTTCAGGGAAACAGGTGTCTAATATACAATGGATTTAATTTAGAATAGATATATAGATATAGGATATCACAATACGGACCACACTTGAATACAAAAATTATTGTAAAATGGTATGATACTGGTAGCAATAGATGATAATGTATACACCAATCCACCATGATACATAAACATGAACATAATGATTGCTTTCCACAAAGCCCATACCGGCATCTGCCGTGAAGGCTGTGGGTACAAACTCAAACAATGATAAGGAGAGGTAACTGATATACTTAGCTCTCTCAGATGTATACAGGTGGTTACTGGAAGGGTCAGGATCTGAAAATAGGTCAGGTAAAATGGTAGTCCGAACCTATCGGATACCACCACTCTCTCTTAAATACCTCTATCTCGGCGTGCGGTTCAGATGTATCCACTTCTCATTTATGTATACTCTTAACCCTCAGGTAGCGACCTTTTATGGGCTACCGAAGGTGCACAAAGGGCTAAGCCCGTTAAAATGTAGGCCTATTGTATCGGGAGTGGATAACTTGATACAGAACGTGAGTATCTATCTAGATAAAGTATTGCGTAGTTTTGTCCTGGCGTTACCATCTTATTTAAGTGACACAACTGACCTTTTGCTAAAGGTACAGGACATAGTGTTGGAGAAGGACCATATATTATGTTCTGTAGATGTCGAGGCACTATATAGCTCGATACCCCACCATCTGGGTCTGTTACCAATTCGGCACTACCTTAAAGGTAGAAGTGTACATCATTTTCCTCACAATGAATTTATCCTAACTCTGTTGGAATTTGTATTATCACACAACTACTTTGTCTTCTGTTCTCGTTTCTACCACCAGCTGAGGGGCACGGCAATGGGCGCCCCAGTGGCGCCCACCTACGCCAATATGTTCCTGGGCTGGTGGGAGGAGACAGTAGTATTTGAGGAGTCTTTCCACCAGTACCACCAATATATTTTATACTGGGGTCGCTTTATTGATGATGTGGCAGTGTTGTGGTCAGGATCTAGAACTCAATTTGTGGCATTTATGGACCAACTTAACCATAATGATCTCGGTCTTAAATTTACTTATGAGATTCAAGAAAAAGAACTATGCTTTCTTGATGTCACTTTGGAGAAGGCCGATGATGGGCATATACAAACTAAAATCTATAGGAAGCCAACGGCAGGGAATACACGCCTCAGATTGGAAAGCCATCATCCCTTAGGAAAGGGATTCCTAAGGGCCAATATTTGAGGGCGAGGAGAAACTGCTCCACAGACGCTTACTTTAAGGAGGAAGCAGGAGTTCTGAGAACTAGATTTGAGGAGAGGGGCTTCCCCAAACCCATACTCAGACAGGCCTATCAGGAGGCGGCCATTAGGGGTCGGAATACACTCTTGATCCCTAAAACATCAAAACCACAAGACAGTAGTACCCGTATAATCGGTACGTTTGATGTTGGAGACCCTGAGATACGCCATATTATCAATAATTTCTGGCCTATACTTACCTCAGACCCAGTGATGTCCAAATTGGTGAACGAAAGACCGCAGATCACGTACAGAAGAGGTAGAAACTTGCGGGATCATCTCATGCATAGTCACTTTGTCCCCCCTAAACCACCAACTACGTGGCTGCAAAGGGCCGTTACGCCAGGGACATATAGATGTGGTACTTGTAAGGCATGTAAATACATCTGGGTATCTAAAGAATTCTTTAGCCCTAATAGTAACAAGATTTTTTCTAATCGAGACTTTGCAAATTGTAAAACCACTAATGTAGTCTATTTGGCAACTTGTCCGTGTGGCCTTACTTATGTTGGGAAGACAAAAAGAGAATTTCGTCGCCGTATCTTGGAACATGTGGGCGACATTGAAAATAGTTGTGATAAACCAGTGGCTATGCACATGTGTAATGTCCATAATACAAATCCCTGTGCTATCAGATTTCAGGTTGTAGAAGTGGTCCGCCCCTCACCTAGGGGAGGGGACACTGATAGGCTATTACAAAAGAAAACACAGTGGATTTATCGGTTAAAATCCGTCGCCCCCCTAGGCTTAAATGAGTCTATCATTTACTTGTTTTTTTATAACACCTGCCCAGTGGATTCAAGCGCCTGTTCGTTCAAGAAATATGTGGCTCTTTTCCTGACCAATAAATATATACAAAAAAATTTTATTTATTATTTTTTGTTTTATGGTCCACACTTATAAATGCTTTCAGCAAGTACTGGAAAATTGTATTTAGATTGGTGGTCCGACATCTATGTGACCCATTGCGTTAGTTGTTACAATTAAGCAACTTTTGCACATTATCTACCCAATAACACATTAAATCAGTGGTGGAGCGCATTGTGCGTTTCAAACACCGAAGGTTATGTATATTCTTACCTATTTCCGGGTATGGCGTCGGTGGAGCGCATTGTGCGTTCCAAATACCAGATGTGACGCGCCGGAAGTGATGCGCGATGCGGTCCACTAATCGGAAGTGGATACATCTGAACCGCACGCCGAGATAGAGGTATTTAAGAGAGAGTGGTGGTATCCGATAGGTTCGGACTACCATTTTACCTGACCTATTTTCGGATCCTGACCCTTCCAGTAACCACCTGTATACATCTGAGAGAGCTAAGTATATCAGTTACCTCTCCTTATCATTGTTTGAGTTTGTACCCACAGCCTTCACGGCAGATGCCGGTATGGGCTTTGTGGAAAGCAATCATTATGTTCATGTTTATGTATCATGGTGGATTGGTGTATACATGGATCAGTGTATAGTGTGATTTCAGTGGGCTTTGAATTGGGTCCGTAGGCTATTTGGCCCCATAGATTAGGTGGCTGAATACAAGTGCTTTACAGTTGAGACCAATAAGTGATCATTTATGACTATCATAGTCCACTGGGTCTGTGCACTTTGTATACATGTAATGGGTCAGTGTTTAATTTGACATCCTTCTCTCATACATCAGGGTGTCATTTATGTCGGTTTATTTGGACCCATATAGTGGTTGGTTAAGTACTTTCTGTACCTTCATTTCTTGGTGGATATTGTGAGGTTATCATCTATTGCTACCAGTATCATACCATTTTACAATAATTTTTGTATTCAAGTGTGGTCCGTATTGTGATATCCTATATCTATTAGGGATGCACGATGCACCGAAATATCGATACTACTATCGATATTTTGGGCAAAAAAAACGGTTCGATACCAGGATCTCCTGGTATCGAAACTTTAAGTGAAGCGAAGTGAAGTGAGAACACGGTGGGCGGCTAGCTGAGCGCCGACCGTGTTCTCTATGTGCCTCTCACTGCCCCCTGCAGTCTCCTCCTCTGCTCTCCCTCCCTCCGCTCCCCTCGACGCCAATTTCAAATAGCCGGCACTTAGCTATTGCTAGTGCCGGCTATTTAAGTGTATAGATGCCGCTGTCACACTGACAGCGGCATCTGACCCCTCCTGAGCCCGCTCCATATACAGCGGGGGTCGGCTACTATGTGTAACAGACCCCCGCTGCTGGTGTCTCTCTAATAACAGAGTCCGGCTCCGCCAGACTCTGTTATCAGAGAGATGATTTATGCCGAGGAGCCAGAGCTGCACGGAGGAGAGCGGCTAGAGAGGGAGAGCAGGAGGTCCGGGAGAAAGGACGGACGAGAAGGCTGGAGAGGGAGAGCGGGAGGTCCGGGAGAGAGGACGGACGAGAAGGCTGGAGAGGGAGAGCGGGAGGTCCGGGAGAGAGGACGGACGAGAAGGCTGGAGAGGGAGAGCGGGAGGTCCGGGAGAGAGGACGGACGAGAAGGCTGGAGAGGGAGAGCGGGAGGTCCGGGAGAGAGGACGGAGAAGGCTGGAGAGGGAGAGCGGGAGGTCCGGGAGAGAGGACGGAGAAGGCTGGAGAGGGAGAGCGGGAGGTCCGGGAGAGAGGACGGAGAAGGCTGGAGAGGGAGAGCGGGAGGTCCGGGAGAGAGGACGGAGAAGGCTGGAGAGGGAGAGCGGGAGGTCCGGGAGAGAGGACGGAGAAGGCTGGAGAGGGAGAGCGGGAGGTCCGGGAGAGAGGACGGAGAAGGCTGGAGAGGGAGAGCGGGAGGTCCGGGAGAGAGGACGGAGAAGGCTGGAGAGGGAGAGCGGGAGGTCCGGGAGAGAGGACGGAGAAGGCTGGAGGGAGAGCGGGAGGTCCGGGAGAGAGGACGGAGAAGGCTGGAGAGGGAGAGCGGGAGGTCCGGGAGAGAGGACGGAGAAGGCTGGAGAGGGAGAGCGGGAGGTCCGGGAGAGAGGACGGAGAAGGCTGGAGAGGGAGAGCGGGAGGTCCGGGAGAGAGGACGGAGAAGGCTGGAGAGGGAGAGCAGGAGTCTGTGAGATCCGGGAGAGGAGGCCGGGAATGTGCAGCACATGTGAGGATCCAGCCGGCTGGCAGGTGGGGGAGGTGGCCGGGGCTGAGAGGAGCAGATAAGATCGGCTGTAGTGTGTGGGATCCTGTGTAACCTCTTCTCTTCCTCGCAATCTCGGTAACTGGTGCAGCAGAGCTGTCTTAGTGGTGGGTGGTGCAGCAGAGCTGTCTTAGTGGAGGGTGGTGCAGCAGAGCTGTCTTAGTGGAGGGTGGTGCAGCAGAGCTGTCTTAGTGATGGGTGGTGCAGCAGAGCTGTCTTAGTGATGGGTGGTGCAGCAGAGCTGTCTTAGTGGAGGGTGGTGCAGCAGAGCTGTCTTAGTGGAGGGTGGTGCAGCAGAGCTGTCTTAGTGATGGGTGGTGCAGCAGAGCTGTCTTAGTGATGGGTGGTGCAGCAGAGCTGTCTTAGTGATGGGTGGTGCAGCAGAGCTGTCTTAGTGGTGGGTGGTGCAGCAGAGCTGTCTTAGTGATGGGTGGTGCAGCAGAGCTGTCTTAGTGGAGGGTGGTGCAGCAGAGCCGTCTGATCGTTCAGTATAGCAGAGCTGTTTTAGTGATCAGGCTATTTGGAAGAGCAGAACTGTATTAATGATAATGACTAGTGTATCAGTGATCATGGCACCTGGTTTAGCAGAGCTGTGCTAGTGCATACAATAGAATCTGGGCACAGTCCCAGGTGCTGGTGACGGCTGCAGCTATTGTATCAAACTCTGGATAGTGGTGATAATCACAAGTACAGACTGTTAGATTCTATTGCATCTCATAGTATTCCCAGCCTGTGGCTGTCGGTGAGCTACAACCCCCAGCATACCGGTAGCTAAACTATTACAAAACTACAACCCCCAGCATAGCCTGATAGCTGAATTAGAATAGGACAGTTTTAACCACAATTATTTAGAAAATGTAAATATTATTTTTAACGCCATAAAATAAAAAAAGTACATAAATTGTTATCACTGTAACAGTGCGGACCTGAAGAATATAGATAACATTTCCGATTTATTATATTTGCTGTATAGGGGTATTATATTTCTACCACTGTGTTTTTTTTATATACTTTACTAAGTATCGAACCGGTATTGAGTATCGAAATTAAAAATTTTGTATCGGTATCGAACTCAAAATTTCGGTATCGTGACATCACTAATATCTATTCTAAATTAAATCCATTGTATATTAGACACCTGTTTCCCTGAAGAACCTGTGCAAATGGACAGGAGAAACACTTCGGATATATATATATGAGTAGGGCTAAAAAAGTGGAAAGGGCGCCATAGGGTGATAATGTAAACAACAGATTGTAGGTCGAACAAGCTGATAATAAAACTGCTCACCTGATGATGTTGTGCTAAGAACACAACACCTGTATGCACTATCAGTGAAGAGAGAGGTAGTAGCCGTAGCAGCCAGGCTCCAAGGGTAGATGCCGAGATCCCAAGCCAGGAGATCAGGGAATGGAGAATGGTAGATGAAGTGTCGGATCCTCGGGGTAGGCGGGGACCACAGGAGCCAGAATGACGGCGCTTCACGGCTTCAGGTTTAATGAGGTTAAACGATGAATTTTAATGGTCTCATAAACAACGCGTTTCGAGGCATAAATTGCCCCTTTGTCAAGTAGGAGAGACATGTCTCTCCTACTTGACAAAGGGGCAATTTATGCCTCGAAACGCGTTGTTTGAGACCATTTAAATTCATCGTTTAACTTCATTAAACCTGAAGCCGTGAAGCGCCGTCATTCTGGCTCCTGTGGTCCCCGCCTACCCCGAGGATCCGACACTTCATCTACCAGGATATATATATATATATATATATATATATATACACATTACTGTATATAGGGTGTTGGTTGGGGCACTTTTAGTTTGCCCCGTCATTTATAACTCATGTGTTTTTGTTGTCAGTTTTATTATTTTTTTCCCTGCACTTAGTGTCTAGGAAGGGACCGACACCGTGGTTGGGGCCAACCTGTTAAGGAGGTGGGTAACCCCAAAAGGCAGGGTGAGATTAAATTACTCCATGTAGTTGTGAGTGAGCACATCCCTCCCCAAACCTTCGATTTGTAAATATTTTGGGTCCCCGATCCCTCAGTATCAACTGACATAGGTACAGGAATACACTAGCACAATTTTTTGGCACTATTTTTGCTTCGTGTTTGGATTTTAGAATATTTATAATAAAAGTTATGTTTTATATGCCTTAGGATGTGAATAGTGGATCGTCAGTGATAGCATACAATATTTTGCACATCATCGGGCGTCTGTATATGTGCGGGCTTGCGGTGGCCTGGTTATTGTTGTGTCCGCAGTGACATATGACCGGGAGCTGCAGCAGAGCACAGTAAGGCTGGTGGAGGGGGAGGAGCCCCAGATGACCTCTGCTCTCTGCACGTAAGGTCCTGTCAGGTAATGCACAGCCTGTGTGACCTGTGTGCTGTGCAGACTCAGTGCTGGCGGCCACACATCCACCTGTATAGTCTGTTGGCCCCATAACAATCTGTGCAGCCCACAGGACGTCTGCCCCTGCATCATTGTCAAGGAGGTCCCCGTCAGAATGTACGGGCCCCCCTCCTCCTCCTATAAGTCCTGTCAGTAACAGGTTCTTCTACTGTATATACAGAGCAGGCTGTCTGTGCCTGCAGCTCAGAGATCCAGCAGCCGTGTCCCCTGAGTATAGGGACCGGCCCGGGGGGCATCTGCCCCCCTGCTCAAGGGGTTAAAGAAGACAGCAGGGTAGAAGACTCTAAACCTGCCGGCATGTTCCCATAGCACATGGTGTGCTGAGCATAAAAGGTAATTAGGTTTTTAAAGTTGGATGTAGATGTGAGCAAATTTACAGTAATTATCTCTGCAATCCGCTCATCGACCTGCTGCCATTAAACTCACTGCCACTCCTCCCCGGGTGACTAAAAAAGCTGGATCCAGTCCTGGGAAAGGTTTCAGACATTCATATCCTGCATTATCAGTAACCAGCAGGAGAGAAAGCAGATTCAGCTTCCTAAAACAAGTAACAGGAGATGAAGCCAGACATTACAGAGCAGTACAAGGAAAGCACATGGCAAGAGAATCAAAGTGTTACTGGCATTACAACTACTTTCCACGTCAAGAAATTCTGATAGGTTAAGACCTGGAGGTTTGAGGTGTGTGTAACCTATGCATGTCCAGTAACAGAGCAAGAAAAGCCCCAATATGGTTTTATGCATACCCATTTTATTTTATTTCTTTTTTTTTTTCCATAGTTTCATATACAACAATTGTAAATAAGCTTCCAAACTAACTGAAGCCAGTGACTATAAACCAGTCAGTAACATTTAGAGCAATCCTGTACAGCAGACTAGAAAGGGTTAAGTTATGCGTTTACCGCATGCTGAACACATATTTTGTAGGATCACCCTCACCTTTATAGTTTATCAAACAAAAAAAATACATTTAACCATTGAATTGCAGAGTGTCTAAGTAACACTCTATTTTCTTGCTCCTTTTTTGGCCAGATGGTCTGCTTTTTCATTTCCTGAATTTCCACGGTGCCCTGGGACGTGTGTCTACATTAAAATAAAAAAAATAAAAACACATTATACATACACATTACACGAAGCAGAAAGACACTGAACGCTGATCATTTGACTTCCAGTGGCTGGAGAAGATTGATGCAGCCCTAGGACTCCTTCCATCTTTTCCAGTCACCAAGAGTCAAATGCAGAGCCTTCCATATTTTGCAAAATGACCCTCATCTTGTGCATTCAAACGCACAGGATCCGCAGCAGATTTGATGCATTGGTCAGTTATTTAGTCAAATCTGCTGCGGATCCTGTATGTGTGAAGCTACCCTTACTGTAGTTTTGCTCATCTCTACTGGTAAATAGTAGTTGTAAGAATCCAGGGTTGTGACATGACAGACTTACCCATGTGACATCGAGATCCTTGCACAGGTTATCAAGCTTCTCAAATTCTTTCTTATTAACAACTTCTTCTCCATGAAAGGTTTTCCAGCCATTTTCCTTCCATCTCGGCACCCATTCAGTCATTCCTAAATTTAAAAACATAGGGTGTGCTTATGTGATTTAGTAGGCTCCCCATTAGCTGCCTGCAAAATAAGTCTGATCTGTACACCATCACTGTGGTCCTGCACTTGGCACAAGTGTTATATTTTAATATACTGTTGTCTAACACCAAAGGTAAAGGTCCAACATTATTGTCTAGCTTAGTCCCCTAAGGCCGTATTACACATGTTCCACTGCTTGGTGGAATCACGGACCTCCCAGTATCACCTATCAATATGATGCCAGGAGCACCGCAGATGTTAAGTCTTCACAGGATGTGTGCATGCAACCTTAGAGGACTACAGCAAACTACCACCCCAAGAGGGCTATAACTATTTGAAACTTTACTTTGACTTCTATTTTGGTAACTAGTGTCACAGCTTCTGACTTATTACAGGTCAGACACCATTAACCCCTTAAGGTCTGAGCTAATTTTAGCACTTTTGTTGTTGTTCCCCTCGTGTTTAAAAGGCCATAGCGCTTGTATTTTTTTTACCTACAGACCCACATGGGCCCTTATTTTTTGCGTCACTAATTGTACGTTGCAACGACTGACTTAACTGTTGCTTAAAATATGCTGCGAAACCCAAAAAATGTGTGTGTGGTGAAAATTAAAATAAAAAGCAATTTTATTTACCGTCATTTAGTGGGGGTGTTTTACGCCATTTGCCCTAGGCTAAAACAGACATGTTATATATGTTCCTAATGTCAGTACAATTACAACAATATATAACTTTTATTTGACAGCTTTTAATAAATGGAAATCTTTAAAAAAAAAACAAAAAACGAAATGTTCCCTTTTTTGCTCTATTCCCAGCCTTATAATGCTTTTATCCTTTGGTCTATGGGGCTCTGTGAGGTCATTTTTTTGCGCTATGATCTGTATTTTCTATAGGTACCTTAATTGCATATATGCGACTTTTTGATCAAAATTTTCCTGGATTTGATGCAACCAAGAATGTGCAATTCAGTGGGTTTCTGCGCTTGCACCGTTTACGGTGTGAGATCAGGAATGTGATTATTTACTAGTTCGGGAGATTATGCATTCAGCGATACCAAATATGTTTTTCTTTTATTAAATGAGAAAAAGGGGGTGATTTGAACTGTAGGGGAGGGAATTTTTCATTAATAAAAACAAAAACCTCACATTAATTAGAAGCCCCCTGGTTGACTTCTATATACACAGCACTTATCTCAGATTGAGATCAATGCTGTGTATATATAGAGCACTGATCCATTGGATCGGTGCTCTATAAGGGTACGTGCACACTACGGAATGGCAACGGATAACCCGTCGATAGAATACAGAGCCGGGATCAGCATCATTCTCACACTGAGGCCCGGCTGGGTAAGGAGAAGGGATTCTCCCTCTGCGGGTTGGGGGGGGGGGGGGGGGGGGGGTTTGGGGGGGAGATCTTTAAATGCAGCTGCATTTAAATGTCCTTATTAGCATGCACGGCGTTCGCCCTCGCCCGCTAATAGCCGCGGTTCTGCAGCCAGGATCGTGGCAGTTCAGAGGGGGGCTGCGGCGCAGCCCCTCTCTTAACTCCCCTAATGAGGAGATACGTCATGGGTCGTTAAGGGGTTAATAGGGTCCATCAGGTTGGGGTAATTGTCCTACAATACAGATTAAGTCTGGAGCTTGCCAGTTTCAGTAGCAAATTCTTTCTGTTTGTGAAAAGGGGGAGCACCATGTTCACACACAGTCAATATAATTTAATAACGGTGGTTATTTCCCGTGAAGTTGACGGTCGTCCATAAAAAGACAGTGGCAATTTAGCCTAAACCTGCACCAGAATCCACTGCAGAAATCTTCACATAACACGTTTAGTTTCCTGCAAATTCACCTTCTATGTCTGCCACAAATCCTAAGCGTTCACATGCAGCAGCTTTTTCACTAAAAGTTATAAAAGCAATTAGGAAACACTTATGTACTTACCTTTTATAGTAAACTTGCTGTCAGTATGAACATTAAGGTTAGTAATATTGTGATCACGAGCCTGTTCTACCGCTCTGCTGGCTGCCTGGTGGGCGAGAACACACCATCAAATTTGCAGTAAAATTAAGGGTTCACAAATTTTTAATTTATGTATTCATTTTAATTTAGAGTCTCTTTCCATTTTTTTTGTACACTGAACTATTGTGAGAGATCCCAGACTGTCACACACCTGGTGAGTTTATGATATTAGTCTTATGCAATTTGAAGACATACTGCATCATCAAAGATGACTGGAAGTCTTGTATTCAGAGCCTCAATGTGCGATACGATTCAGCCAGTGAGATGCAAGGAAACCTTTTTTTCAAAGTTTATTTGTGAATGATTTTCCTGACCTAAACAATTCTGTTTTTGACTCCTAAAGTGAATCTGTCACTAGGTATATACTGTCATAAATGAGGGTAGCATAAACTATTGACAGAAATGCTGAACAGATTGGTGTATTACTTACATCATTCTGTTCAGCCATTCTCCTAATACGATGGAGAATAGGATTCTTGCCCCACCATTCGCCCGATTGACAGGTGACTTCCTATACACTGCATGGATAGATAACTGCCAATAATCAGCTGGTGGGTGGAGTTTTCTGCTCATGAATATCCTGGATTACTGGGCTCATGCACATAATGGAGAGGACTACTCACTGTCCATGTTATTCAGAAAGAGCTGTCTAAAACACCTGCAAAGAACAATCGAAAGTGATACATCATTCTGTTCAGCTTCTCTATGACTGGTTTGTGCTACCCCGAGATAGGACAGCATAAACCTGCTGACAGTCTATAACAGCTACCTAATATCCATCATCAACATGAAATATGAACCATCTATGAGCAATCCTTATGGATATATTGATTTTATACAAGTACCATACAAATTAGGATTAGAAAAAAAATTGAGCTACTTTCTTGCATAAACAGCACCACAAGCTGTGCGTGCTAGTCCACTGCCACTATCAAAGGGGACTTTTTAAGCATCAATATAGTAGAAAAGGTTAAAGTACCTTAAAACTTAAACTTTTAGGATGCGTTCACATGTACAGGATCTACAGCAGATTTGATGGCGCAGATTTGCTTTGAATCTGCGCCATCAAATCTGTACGTGTGAACGCACCCTTATTATTACCTAAGAAACGCCATTTGTGAATCAGACACCAGGTAAAAGCAATAACTATCATTGTCAATCAGTAGTCATACAATAACTATACCAAATTAATTGGCCGATATATATAACTATACGTTATGTCCAAAGCACAATTTTGCCATACAAGGAAGTATACCCAGCAAACCACACTCCCTACGTGTTTCCATCACTTATATTCGTGTGACGTCATCAGTGGAGATAGAGGATATGTGTTAGGATAACAGTACATGTGCAAGGTGAGGATGAGTGAGAAGATATGGCGATATACGGCTGCTTTAATGCAGCTCTTACATGAATGCTGAAGAGCCAAGGTACCTTACATACCTGATGTAAGGTATAGCATGTCCTCCCACCCCCACCCCCACCACCACCACCACAGGTGTAAGTCTTTGCATATTCTGCAGCACACTTCCCAACTCTGATTTAAGCAGAAATTGTAACATGATTGTCAGCGACAAAGGCTACCTCAATTTCAGCCCTCTGATTGGTCGCTCTCCCATCCAGCCTCTCTGAAACATTCCTGCAAAGGAAGATATAAATAATTTTTTTTTTAAACACAAGGCATGCAAATAAGTAGTGTAATTATGCTACGTGCAAAAGATCTCACAACCTATAAATTTCGACTGCTATCATTATTACTTACAATGGATGGTCAGGACCCCAGTAAACACCAATCCCAGCTTTGGCCCCATATCTGCCATTGCGAGAGCAGCATCCATCTGTATAGACATCGGCTGATAGTCCTGTTGGTGGGAAAGTTGACATTATAAAAAAAAAAAAAATATATATATATATATATCTCTATATATCTATCTCTGAGGTATACAATGCAGGGAAAGAGGCCGGAAGTAGTCTTTTGGGTGTAACTAGTCCTTTCTCTTTGTGCAGGGATGACCGACAGGCGAATAGGCTTCCAACAGGAGGAGAAACCATAAGTAATGTAGCCGTAATCTCTGTCCCCTATTGTTAAATACGATGTGTTTTACAATGAACAATATCTTGGTATAATATAATGTAAGTCATATATACTGCTGACCTCACCATAATAGCACAACACTATTCACTGTATAAGGTAATTGTAATACTGACATAATATCATATTCTATACTAAGGGGACGTGTATACGTTGGGAACAGATACATAAGCACTATTCACGATTCCATGACGTATGTAGGGTGGTGATGGCAGTACACAGCATGATAACTATACATCCATAACTGGGAACAGGTTATGCTGATGCATAGAGAAAGAGTTCTATATTTGTTATGGTCATATATGTGCAGACACACACACACACACACACACACACACACACACACACACACTCAATTATAATAAACACACCCACACATGACATTGACAGTGAGTCATGAACCTATATAAGATGGTAGTCACCAAGATGGAGGGGGGTTGGATCAGGGCTGTGAGCCCTATGTCACAAGAAGGATCCAGGGCCTTCAAGGAGAAGGTTGTGTTGCATGAGGAATCCATGATGGAAGCATGAAGTAAGGAATGTCATCCAGGATGCTTGAGTGAAGCAACAGCTGCCTGAAGCTCGTGACGATTTGTGAGATAAACCCTTCAAACACTTCAAAGGACTCTGATATGAACTATGGACACTAGACACTAAGGGCTGTAAGACATTTTTCTGATATTCATTTCTATACAATTCTGTAACTTTCACTACTTTTAAAGAAGCAGCAATAAATCTCCATTTTATAAAGAAACTTCTCTGATGTCATCCTACTGCGGCGAGCCATAAACTACAGGTGCTAATGCCATTTTCTACACCAATGTGGCATTTTCTCTCAGAGAGAAGATTATGGGGGACCTTTTAATTAGACCCTGCCTCCATTTACCCCGCCAGATGTGGGTGGGACATGTGCATGCTGCACGGCGGGGGCAGAAATCCACATCTGCTCCAGAGCAGGTATACATTTCCACCACTCAACCTCCCCGTCTGCCCATCACGTGATTAGGTCTACGCTGCAGAAAAACAGGGGGTGGTGGGAACATAAGTCGTTCTATTTACTGTGCCTGCAGTGTAGCATCAGTTCCTGATCCTTGATGTCCAGGCCCCACTCAGCAAGTGAGGCGGGACACAGCTGCAGTCACTAAACGGCTGATAAAATTCAGAATTCGGAGCTGCGAATTACCCACTCCACAGACCTGGTTATATAGATTTGTAATTTACTTCTATTTAGAAATCTCAAGTCTTCCAGTACTTAGCAGCTGCTATATGTCCTGCAGGGAGTGGTGTATTCTTCCCAGTCTGACAAAGTGCTCTCTGCTGCCACCTCTGTCCATGTCAGGAACTGTGCAGAGAAAGAAGAGTTTTCTATGGGGATTTGCTGCTACTGTGGACAGTTCCTGACATGGACAGAGGTGGCAGCAGAGAGCAGACTGGAAAATAATAATAGTAATAATAATAATAAAAAAGAATAATATCTGCAGTACAGCTTTAGCCTGGCCAATACCTTACCCTGTCGATAGGATGACCTGGATGAATAGTCAGATCCACGCATGAAGTGTTGTGCTTGCTCATAATTTGGGAACTTCTTGTATCTTGCATATGGATAGCGGCTCACCTGTTCTTTGCATTCATCCCTACACAAAAACAAACAAAAGCAATTTTCAGTATAATATTGATAAAATAGGTGATGGGGTCTAGATGCCTCAATTACTAAGTACTGCCTCTACTGGGACCTCCACATGCTTCTTCACCCATATTGGATTTCACGTTGCGAGTTCGCAGCAAAATCCATCCACCCCCCGAGAAATACATTACCTGCTCGGGTAATGTCTGCTCTGCGCGGTTAAAGGGGCTGGGTCACATATCGGCAGCAGATATGTAACCCCATTTTACTTCAGGGTGCCTTCACACGTACCGTATTGCTGCGTTTTTAACGCGATTTTTACATGCGCGTTTTGATTTTCACATGAAAATCAAAAGCGCATCTTCGCACCAAAAACGCAGCGATAAGGTGCGTGTGAAGCTACCCTCAACACTACATGGATCCGCAGCGGATTTCGCTGCAAACTCGAAGCGAATGTGAAGGCGTTCACACGTACAGGTTTTGCAGCAGATTTCATGGCCCAGATCAGATTTAAAGCAAATCTGAGCCATCAAATCCTGTACATCTAAACACACCCTAAATATCATATCAGGAGCAGAGAAACTGTTCTAATGATCACACTGCTCTATCATTACAGCGGTACAATCTGGTAATTTTTTAGCAATTTGAAGTAATGTTCCCATTGTCTGAGTAACGAGGCCCACATTGGCTTGATTAAAATCAGCTGAAGAGAATCTGCAGTGTGTGAACAGACCCCAAACTCCACAGGATTCGGTGCAGACTTTCTGCAGATCTGGGTGTGGATTTTCCACAGAAGAAAGCGGTAGTATATGTAAGCTGTGTGAACACTCCTGTAATCCTGGGAATGACCACTTAGAAAAGGCTTCTTGCCACCATTTTGGTAATATTTCCCTCCTTTCTTCCTAACCTGGGCTATGTTCCCACTATAACTATTTTGTCTGCCATATATATATATATATATATATATATATATTACAGACAGCACACTATGCCTTATATATAGTATTACAAACCGCACAGTATGCCTTATATACTGTTTCCAGTAACAATTATTTTCACCTGCCCCTCACACACACGATTATCCTCACTTCCCGCCATTTTGTCTGGCCGCCATCTTGGCCGCCACTTTCCTAACATGGCCGCCATTTGCTAAGCATGGGCGTTTCTCCCGCACCTCGCCAAGGGGCTTACGCTATTCCCGGCTACTCGATGTCCCCAAACTGTGCGGTCATATCTACACCAGTAATAATTCCACACAAAAAGGTCTCCATAATAAGTATACTGGTAACTATTTACAAACATTAGGTAAATGCGTCATATGTAAGAAGATGCGGCGATAAGATGGCGCTCCCGCCTCTCACCAGTTGTAATAGACACCGGGCTGGCGGCCTCTGCGCACGGCGTAGTAGGACATGACTGGTTAGAGGAGGACGGTGAGATGATGGCTTCTCCTGACTTCTCCTGGCTCCTCAGTGGTAGTGCTCTCCCTGAGCGGCCGCCTGTAATACTGAGTGTGGGCGGGAAATCGTGTGAGGAGACCAGGTGACCTGGTGTGATGAGACCAGCGGGAAATCGTGTGAGGAGACCAGCAGGGTATCGTGTGAGGAGACCAGGTCACCGCCACACCCTGTATCATTATACATGGCGCCCAGCATACAACGCTGCAGACTCATATTACACAGTCAATAAATCATTTTAAGGGTACAAACACACACGGCTTATACGCTGCGTATTTACTGCTGCGATACGCAGCAGATACGCAGCAGATTAGATCTAAATAACTGAACACAGTATCAAATCTGCTGCGTATCTGCTCCGTATCTGCTGCGTATCTGCTCCGTATCTGCTGTGTGTGTTTGTACCGTAAAGGCCATAACATTTCTCTCCTGCCCCCCCCCCCCCCCCAAAAAAAAAAAAAAAAAAAGAAACACAAGAAAGGCTAGTGTGTGTGTGTGTGTGTATATATATATATATATATATATATATATATATATATATATATATATATATATATATATATGTTATAGGTGATGCTCAAATAGGTATTTACTGGTTAAAAGAGATCCAAAACAGTGTGTGTGAACACAGCCTTACAATCAGATAGCAGGGTCACAGTGCAGAGAAGAAACTACAGGGATGGAAAGGCCTTGGAAGGGTGCCTTCACACCTACCAGATCCACAGCGGATCTCACTTCTGCAGAGTCGCAGCGAGATCAGCTGCGGATCCAGTATCAATTCACCCCTATGATAGCACATATTCGCAGCGAGATTCACATCCCGCTGTGAATATGTGCTTTAGCTCCCTGGTGCCCGCAGCCCGCCGTCGCATCCCCCATCCCCGGCGGCGGCGCATCCCCCCATCCCGGCCACATCCCCCCATCAGCCCATCCCCGGCCCGCCGCCGCCCGCATCCCACCGCCGAGAGCATACAGTACCTGCTCGGGATGGGGGGGATGCTCCGGCGGGGCTGCGGACAGCAGGAGGTTAAAGCACATATTCACAGCGGGATGTCAATCCCGCTGCGAATATGTGCTATCATAGGGGTGAATGGTACCGGATCCGCAAAAGTGAGACCCGCTGCGGATCCGGTAGGTGTGAAGGCACCCTAAGGGTGCGTGCACAATACAGAATTCCCGCATATGACCCGTGGTGGATTCCGTCGCTCGTACCCACACGCGGCGGCGCGCATCTCCGCCCGTGCCATAGGCACTATTCTATGCACGGGCGGATTCCGCATTCCGCTAAAGACGTGACATGTCAATTCTTTCGGCGGAATCCGCCAGTGCATAGAATATTGCCTATGGCACGGAAAGGAAAGACTGAGATTTCTCCTCCTATCAAATCCATTCCTGGCTATGGCTTAAAAAAATCTGTCAGATAAATCTCTCATTGTATTGTACACCAATAAATGATGTAAATTACCACAGCAATCTAGGCCAGCCGCATCAGCCAGCACCTGTTATAATAAATAAATGTATTCTGCACAGATGGATTTGCTGGGAGTTTTGCTGCAGAAACACTGCAGATTTTCTTTACCTTTCTGTGGTTGGGGGTATAGGGAGATATGGAAGAAAATCCCCACAGCGAGGACCCCCCCCCCCCCAAGAAAGCTGAATGTGTTGTTGTGACCCCAGATGTAGCAGAGCTGAATGTGTTGTGTCCACTCCTCGGGATATAAGAAAATCTGGAAGCGCACATTCAGCTCTGCTACTTACCTGCACCAATATTTTGCCGCAAGGGTCTGGCGCAGACTAAGGCTGGGTTCACACTGCATTTTTCCTATGTGTTTAACGTCTTTGTTTTTCATTGGTTACTTTTACCAGACAGAAAAACGTAGTCAACCCTATTTTTGTGTACATTAAAAAACGCATCCATTTCGATCCATTTATTTATTTTTTTTGGAAGTCAATGGTAAAATAGATTCAAACGGATGGCACACAATTGCATCGTTTTTTTTGCATCCTTTTTCTCCATAAAACATATACGTTAAACAGATAGGAAAAATGAAGCATGAACCCAGCCTAGGGCTGGATTCACACACCGGATCTGCTGCGGATTTCTTGCCTGTCATTTTGAATTAGAGTACATACTCACAGCGGGATCAATCTCCTGCTGCGAGAATGTAAGTGACATACCCCCCCTCCCCCAGCTGGAGCATACATTACCTGCTCCACGCTGCGGCTTGCTTCGAGGGCTCCCGATATCTGGACGTTCCACTCGACCAATCAGTGGCTGCGTCGGGGCAGCTCTCTGATTGGCTGAGCGGGACGTCCAGCCGGGAGCCAACGAAGCAAGCCGCAGTGTGAAATCCGCTGCGGATCCAGAGTGTGAATCTAGCATAAGGCAACAAAAAGGTGGTAAACTAAAGATTCTTGTATTTTGTCCTATTTTCGTGTTTATTAACTCTTCCTCTATGATCACCAGGGGAGTTAGGGGTTGAACCACCCTGCGATCTCCTACTTTTCCCTTATCCTGTGGATAGGGGAAGAGTTAATTCTTCCCGGAATACCCCTTTAACCCCTTAGCGCCCCATGACGTACCTTGTACGTCACAGT
Organism: Dendropsophus ebraccatus; assembly: GCF_027789765.1. NCBI lineage: Eukaryota > Metazoa > Chordata > Amphibia > Anura > Hylidae > Dendropsophus > Dendropsophus ebraccatus. The sequence goes on along the minus strand of NC_091459.1, from coordinate 133,870,005 downwards.
GGCGCAAGAGTTCAGAGACGAGTCCTGCAGGGATCTCGCTCTGAAAGGCGCCGCTCCCGCCTGTTATCTGCAGCTGGGGAGTGCCTCTATTAAGCATTAAAATGCAGGGGATCCATTCTTCTGGCCGGGCCTCCCGGCTTGGCAATACATTGCTGTGGCCTGCAGCAGGCCAGAGCAATGTATCACTGATCTAATTGTTCATTGCTGTGTATATATGAGAGATCAATGCTGTGTATATAGAAGTCCCCCAGGGGGACTTCTAGTTAACCCTTAGAGGACCGGGCCAATTTCAATTTTTGCGTTTTCGTTTTTTCCTCCTTGTGCTTAAAAGGCCATAGCACTTGCATTTTTTCACCTAGAAACCCACACGAGCCCTTATTGTTTGGGCGACTAATTGTACTTTGCAATGACAGGCTGAATTTTTTCATAAAGTACACTGCGAAACCAGAAAAAAATTCAATGTGTGGTGAAATTGGGAAAAAAAAAAAAAAAGCATTTATTTTATTTGGGTTTTTTTCATTTTTACTCCTTTTGCCCTGGGGTAAAACTGACTTGTTATATATGTTCCTCAAGTCGTTACGATTACAACGATATGTAACATGGATAGTATATATTGAATGATAGATATTATGTTTGGTATAGATGGTAGCGTTCCCCTAATCACAGCAGTATACTCTCCAAGGTAAGTTTGTATACTTATGAAATGGAGCTAAGATAAACGCACTCACCCACTCACTGTGATTACATAGCAGAGTCCTGATGCACTCCAGTAGTACAGCAGTTTTTGTCTGTTGTTGCAATATACAAAACGATACTTGGTTTGCTGTTCTAATCCTCTGTGATGGCTAGCAGTCCTTGATCCTCAGTTCTTTGCGTCCGGAGGAGCACGTCCCGGCCGGTGACGGCTCTGTTATCCGGTACTTTTGTAGAACAGCTAAGTCTCAGAAGTTCAGTGTGACGTCACATCTACTACTAATTCCTGAAAGGGTCAGAATACCTCCGACATGTTTCGAGGGGTACGGCCCTCTTTCTCAAGAAGATCCGCCCTGCTATGTAATCACAGTGAGAGGGTGAGTGTGTTTATCTTTGCTCCATTTCATAAGTATACAAACTGACCTTAGAGAGTATACTGCTGTGATTAGGGGAACACCTCTATCTATCTATCATTCAATATATACTATTTGTGTCTCTATATATATTTATCTTCCACACTCCATTGTAGTGAGAGGATTAACCATAGTGTGCACACAGCCTGAGAATAAATAGGCACTACTTCAAGCCAACGCCCTGAGGACTTAGCAATCAAGAGGAGCGCGATCAGATACCTTGTTTTATATTGTTACCATTGCAAGCTACATTCAGGTAGTAGCCCTACACTGATACGCAGCCCCAAACATAGAGTGGACAGCGCTATATAGTGCATCATATTGTACTTTAGATATATAACATGTATAACTTATATTGTATCTGATGGCTTGTAAAAAATTCAAACCATTGTTAACAAATATATGTTCCTTAAAATCGCTCCATTCCCAGGCTTATAATGCTTTGATCCTTTGGTCTATGGGGCTGTGCGAGGTGTCATTTTTTGCGCCATGATGTGTTCTTTATATCAGTACATTGATTGCGCATATGCGACTTTTTGATCACTTTTTATTACAATTTTTCTGGATTTGATGTGACCAAAAATGCGCAATTTTGCACGCTAATAGCCCCGGTCCCGGGCTACGGACAGCACCCGGGACCGCGGTGGTTCAGAGCGCAGCCGTTGCGTGGCCCTGCTCTGAACAAATGGAGGTGGCCCTGGACATACGGGTACGTCTAGGGTCGCCTAAGGGGTAAAGTAATAAAAGTCTAGATCACCCCCCTTTTCCCATTTTATAAATATAAATAAACAAACAAACATGTTTGGTATTGCCGCGTGCGTAATCGCTTAAACTATTAAATTATCACATTCCTGATTTTGTACGATAAACGGCTTAAGTGCAAAAAAATTCCAAAGTGCAAAATTGCACATTTTTTGGTTGCATCAAATCGGGAAAAATGTAATAAAAAGCGATCAAAAAGTAGCATATATGCAAACAAGGTACCGATAGAAAGTAAAGATCATGGCGCAAAAAATGACACCTCACAGAGCCCCATAGACCAAAGGATATAAGTGTTATAAGCAGGGCCGTCTTAACATCATTATGGGCCCCTGGGCAGAGGTGCGAATTGCCCCCCACCCAACCGCCACCATCAAATCCCCCACATCTTTGCATATAGCGCCCCCCATAGTAGCCAATCCCCCCATAGTAGCCAATCCCCCCATATAGTGCCCCCCATAGTAGCCAATCCCCCCATATAGTGCCCCCCATAGTAGCCAATCCCCCCATAGTAGCCAATCCCCCCATATAGTGCCCCCCATAGTAGCCAATCCCCCCATATAGTGCCCCCCATAGTAGCCAATCCCCCTATATAGTGCCCCCCATAGTAGCCAGTGCCCCCCATAGTAGCCAGTGCCCCCCATAGTAGCCAGTGCCCCCCATAGTAGCCAGTGCCCCCCATAGTAGCCAGTACCCCCCATAGTAGCCAGTACCCCCCATAGTAGCCAGTGCCCCCCATAGTACCAGTGCCCCCCATAGTAGGCAGTACCCCCCATAGTAGCCAGTACCCCCATAGTAGCCAGTGCCCCCCATAGTAGCCAGTGCTCTCCATAGTAGCCAGTGCCCCCATAGTAGCCAGTGACCCCCAAAACAACAAACCAGTTACTCACCCTTCCGCCGGCCCCAACAGCCGATGTCTCCCGGCAGCGCGCACTCCCAACATCCTCCGGCTCAGGCAGCGGGGTACAGAGAGACTGCCTGTGCCGGAAGTGTCTGGCTGCATGACACATCCGGGACACAGGCAGCGTCTCTGTACCCCGCTGCCTGTGCCCGGAGGATGACGGGAGTGCGCGCTGCCGGGAGAGGAGCTGCTGGGGCCGCCGGACGGGTCAGTTCCTGGACTGCCCGCCCCTTCTATCGCTGCTTAGCTGAGCCGATCAGAAGCCCAGGAAAGTGCTGCTCATTGCACTTTCCTGGGCTTCTGATTGGCTGTCAGCTGAGAAGCGATAGAAGGGGCGGGCGGAGGGGGTGGCTCAGGGCCGCTCACTATGCATATGCATAGTGAGCGGCAATAGAGGGGGCGGGCGGGGCGGCTTCCTTGCGGTGCTCAGCACTGCTTGGGAGCCGTCTTCGCTTTATAGGACGCACTTAGTTTTATAAGTGCGTCTTATAAAGCAAAAAATACAGGTAACAGAGGGCAGGGGCCCCCTAGGACGCAAGGGCCCCCAGGCAGCCGCCTACCCTGCCCAATGGATAAGACGGCCCTGGTTATAAGCACTGGATGTAGGCCGGGCCGCCCCCAGTGGGAGGAAATTCCCTCCCCTCTATGACGCGGCTCCATTCATTCTAATGGAACAGCATCATACAGGGGAGAGAATTCCCTCCCACTGGGGGCGGCCCGGCCTACATCCAGTGCTTGAGCACCGGCCGGTTCCGATGCATAGAACGGCGCCGTGCACGTCGTTCGATTCGTGGGTTCAGATTAAAGAGGATGTATCTGGTGGTACATCCTCTTTAATGTTTACTTACATGCTGCAACACAAAAAAGTTAACAAGCACAAGACAGAGATCTCTGCTTCACTGCACTGATAACCGCTGACCTCTGTTCTCCAGCTGGCAATCAAGTATGAAAGGAAAATATGCAGAGCTCTGTGCAGTGGTCAGGGGTTAGCAATCAACCAGCAGAAAAGCATATATATATATATATATATATATATATATATATATATATATATATATATATATAAGCAGGGGGGCCCCTTACAAATTTTTCCCCGTGATTCCTAGCTACACCCCTGATTCAGCACTTCAGGGTCAGGGAGGCGTGGCCTAGGGGAGTCTGCAGAAGTGTCTGACAGGGTCTCTCACTAGAGGATACGCTGTATTAGATTTTATCTTATTTCCCATTGGGCCTCAGTTAACAGAGAATCTACCTGTTGCCCATAGCAACCTGTCAGCATTCAGCTTTCGTGTTGTATACTACCATTTAAAAATGAGAGCTGTGTTGTGTGTAGGAACCAGCAGGGCCACTAGTAATACAATTATATACTGAGAGGCGGCTGCACCTTACTAACATGTTACATGCCGGAAACCGTGCCTTGTGCCCAATAGTGATCAATGATAACCAGTAACATGGCCGCCCTGCCTCAGGACAGCGACACTTCCGGTCAGCAGTGATTGTGGGCGGGGACACTCGCCCTCAATGTGATTGGAGGTAGTGAGCGGGGGGGCGGGGTCACCGTCTTCTCTCCGCTGTGGTGTGTGTACCGCTAGATCATCATGGTGCAGGCCTGGTTTATGGACGATTCTGAGGAGGACCAGAGGAAGCCGCACCAGCTGCAGCCCAACCAGCCCGTGTCCTTAGAGGAGCTACGGCTGCTGGGGGTGCACTACTACAAGGTGAGGGCCACGTGTGGTGACGGCCAGCCAATCAGAGCTCACCTCTTATAACTTATCCTGCACGGGGTATATGAAAGCTGAGCGCTGATTGGCTCCTTGTCTCTGATAACGTTACGCTTTACTGCACTGTGTTGATCATTCTTAAAGTGGCCTTAAAGTAATGGTGCAGTCACAGGTCACAGCAATATTGGTATCATTAACAATAATGATGCGATATTGCTGTCTTTAGACAGCAGTGTAGCATTAGCCTGAGTGGCGTGTCACCTCTCTGTGTGGATATACTGTATACCTATCAGGAATATATATACGCAGTGCACACGTGTCTTGGGGCATAATGCCAGAAAGGTGTGGGCACAAGCTGAGTCACCATAGAACCTGCAGCCGCCCAGCTGTTCAGTACTACAATCCCCATCATGCCTGGAGTAGTGGCTGTGCAACAGCTGGAGAGCTGCCAATGGGGCACATGATGTCATTGGGGGTAGGAAGGGTCCATGAAATCCACAGAATGTTAGAGAGATTAGTAAATTAAGTAGTTGTGTAAGGGCCCTATTACGCGGGACAATTATCGTGTGAAAAATCGTTAAATTGTTCGTGTTTAAACGATAATTGTTCTGTGTAATTGCAAGTAACGATTGAAAACTCGTTCTTATGTCGTTGATCGTTGATTTAGATCTGAACCTAAAATTATCGTTAATCGTTCGCTGTAATTCCACATAGTAATTCCTATTACACAGAGCGATTTTTAACCATTAACGTCTAATGCTGCGTTTACACGGAACGATTATCGTTCGAATTTGCACGATAACGATTGAATTCGAACGATAATCGTACGCGTAAACGCAGCGAGCGATCAAACGACAAGCGAGAAATTGTTCATTTTGAGCTTACGTGTTCTTAAATCGTCGTTCGCAAAACATTTGCAGATCGTTCCTCGTAAACAGTCGTTCACCGATTTAACCTATGTGCGAGATAGGCTTAAGCGATTGCAAAACGATTTTTTCATACGATATATCGTTCCGTCTAAACGCTGATCGTTATAAAAAAAGAATTGTTACTTTGAAATCGTTAATTGTACGATCGGGCGAAATATCGCTCCGTGTAAACGCAGCATTATGCGATCGGAGCGATAATTCGCCCGATCGTACGATTAACGATTTTGAAATAATGATTTGTTTTTTTTTATAACGATCAGCGTTTAGACGGAATGATATATCGTATGGAAAAATCGTTTTGTGATCGCTGAAGCCTACCTCTCACATTGGTTAAATTGGAGAAAGTCTATTTAAACGAAAGGATCTGCGAGTTTTTTGTGAACGACCAACAACGATTTGAGAACATGTTCAAAGATCAAAATGAATGATTTCTTGCTCGCCGCTTGATCGTTCGCTGCGTTTACACGTACGATTATCGCTGAAATGCGATCATTATCGTGCAAATTCGAACGATAATCGTTCCGTGTAAACGCAGCATAGCGATAAACGATCGCAAACAAGATTGTTTAATGCAGCATTTACACGAAGCGATAATTCGTCCAATCGATCGTTTAACAATTTTGGTTTTTATGACGATCAGCGTTTAGACCAGGGGTCCCCAAACTTTTCATACAGGGGGCCACTCAACCCCTTACTCCCTCCTCAACCAGCCTCCCCTAACTCTCCCTTCACACCCTCAACCAGCCCCCTTACCTCTTATACTAATAATGTGTCCCTGCATTGTCCCGCATATAGTAATAATGCTCCCTGTTGTGCTCTCTATATAGTAATATTGTCCCCCTGCAATGTCCCCATATAGTAATATTGTCCCCCTGCAATGTCCCCCATGTAGTTATATTGTCCCCCATATAGTTATATTGTCCCCCTGCAGTGTCCCCCATATAGTTATATTGTCCCCCTGCAATGTCCCCCATATAGTTATATTGTCCCCCATATAGTTATATTGTCCCCCATATAGTAATATTGTCCCCCTGCAGTGTCCCCCATATAGTTATATTGTCCCCCTGCAATGTCCCCCATATAGTTATATTGTCCCCCATATAGTTATATTGTCCCCCTGCAATGTCCCCCATATAGTTATATTGTCCCCCTGCAATGTCCCCCATATAGTTATAATGCCCCCCTGCATTGCTACAAAAAAAAAAAATTATACTCACCTAATAGTGCCTTTTCTCTCCTCTTCAGCCGGTCAGTTGCCGGAGGGATCCCCCAGCAGGTGCAGTGACGTCATTACTGCCCCTGCCGGAGGATCCCTCAGAGATCATTTCCAGGTTACATCCTGGGCGGGGGGGTTGGTGGTCCGTGCGGCGTGGAGGAGGCAGGCGGCAGGGCTGACATCTCACACTCCTTAGCAGGGATCCTCCGGCAGGGGCAGTGATGACGTTGCTGCAACTGCTGGGGGATCCCTCCGGCGGGGATGTCGGCGGCAGTGTGGATGCGGGGAAGGCTGGCGTGATCCGGAAGGGGTAGCTCTTTTATTGGTGGTCAGTGAGAGAAGTCTTCTCACTGACCACCAATGAAAAAGTTGTCCCTTCCGGAAGTGCGGCGGGGGCCAGATAAATGGCCTCGGGGGCCACATGCGGCCCGCGGCCCGTAGTTTGGGGACCCCTGGTTTAGACGAATAAATCGTTCGAAAAATCGTTATTGCGATTGTTTTTAAGATCGCTTAAATCTTTTACATAGAGTGAATCTTTGAAAGCCTGTTTACACAAAGCGATCTGCGAATTTTTAGCGAACGACGATTTGAGAACATGTTGAAAGATCAAAATGAACAATTTTTCGCTCGTCGCTTGATAGTTCGCTGTGTTTACACAGAATGCTAATCGCTCAAATGCGATCGTTATTGCAAAAATTTGAGCGATAATCGTTCCGTGTAAATGCACCATAATGTTAACCCGAAATTGTTTACCATATTACACAGAACGATAATTGTTAGATACGATCGTTATTACTATCCTTATTGTGATCGTTTATGCTGCGTTTACACGGAGCGATAATTCGCCTGATCGTACGATTAACTATTTTGAAGTAACGATTTTTTTTTTATTTTTTATAACCATTAGTGTTCAGACAGAACGATATATCGAACAGAAAAATCGTTTTGCGATCGCTTAAGCCTATCTCGCACATAGGTAAAATAGGTGAACGACTGTTTAGACGGAACAGGTAAAATAGGTGAACGACTGTTTAGACGGAACAATCTGCGAATTTTTTGCAAACGACCGACTATTTGAGAACATGTTCAAAGATCAAAATGAACGATTTCTCGCTCGTCGTTTGATCGTTCGCTGCGTTTACACGTACGATTATCGTTCGAATTTGATCGTTTTCGTGCAAATTCGCACGATAATCGTTCCGTGGAAAAGCAGCATCGTTCCTTCTGATGCCAGAAAAACATTGAACAATGCGCAGTTACAATGAACGATTAGCGATAAAATGCGTAACTTGAGCGAACGAACGTGGAATTACAGCGAACGATTAACGATAATTTTAGGTTCAGATCTAAATCAACGACGTACGAACGATTTTTTGATCTTTGCCTGCAATTACACAGAACGATTATTGTTTAAATTCGAACGATATAACGATTTTTCACACGATAATCGTCCCGTGTAATAGGGCCCTAACATTTTGTATCCCGCCCAACCTGAAAGGAAACATTGCTGTCAGCAGAGTTACAGATAGCGGTTACGGCCGTCTTGTCAGATCAGGAGACCATTACATCTGTATAGGAAGGAGAGTTCCCACATTCACAATATTATATATTAGTATATTGTGACCTGCGAGGAGCGGAGCTGCTGGGGGGACTCAGTGCTGCTATAAAGCATCTGATACAAGATCTCCGCCATTACCTTCCCCAAGTGGTAGCAGCAGAGTCCCCCGTTTTCCTGTAGCTGTAGGATCTCTACTCTGTTCACCCTGAATCGGCACAAACACAGAATCTATCCCATTTTGCAATAACAACCTCCCCCCCCCCCCCCCCCCCCCCCCTGCCCTTGCCCCATCTGCAGTAGAAGGGTTTTAGGCAGTAGCGAAAATAGGTGGGGGGCAAGGGGGGCCGCCGCCCCCGGGCCCACCAAGGCTGGGGGCCCACTGACAGAAGTGAATTTGCCTCCAGGGCCTGCCCCTCAGTAGCTGCTTAGGGCCACAGCCGCCACCTTTTGTGACTGGGCCCTCAACTTAACGGGAACCTGCCAAGGGATCTGGGATAAGGGTTCCAGATCCCGGGGCCTGAGTGACCTTTAGTTGTGCGTACGCCTTTAAGACGCACGCACAGCTAAAGGGAATGTCACGCTGGAGCAGAGATCGCTTCCTGTGCAGGCAGCCTCTGCAAGTCAGGCTGGCTGCCTACACCGGAAGCTTGAAAAGGAGGCTCGGCTACAGAAGAGCTGGAGAACGGGTGAGTGTGTGCGTGTGTGTAAAGGGAAGGGGAATCTTGCACTGCACAGAGGGGGGCCTTATCCACAGTGCGGGGAGAGTTGCCATCAGTCAGTTTTTACCGGGAAATTAATCTCTCGGGTTGGTCCCGACAGGCTCCGCCCCTTTAAGATAAGCCCCGCCCCCAGCACGACTCGCGGGTCAGATAATGACCCTATTGTTGACAGAATAAACTGCCTGAGGAGGAGAGAGGAGCAGCAGGTGCGATCTGATGTCACTGCCACTTTGAGGTCACCCATTTTCCCAGCATCATGTGTGATGGAGGTTAGCCATCTTCCCAGCATCATGTGTGATGGAGGTTAGCCAGCTTCCCAGCATCATGTGTGATGGAGGTTAGCCAGCTTCCCAGCATCATGATTGATGGAGGTTAGCCAGCTTCCCAGCATCATGTATGATGGAGGTTAGTCAGCTTCCCAGCATCATGTATGATGGAGGTTAGCCAGCTTCCCAGCATCATGTATGATGGAGGTTAGCCAGCTTCCCAGCATCATGATTGATGGAGGTTAGCCAGCTTCCCAGCATCATGTATGATGGAGGTTAGCCAGCTTCCCAGCATCATGATTGATGGAGGTTAGCCAGCTTCCCAGCATCATGTATGATGGAGGTTAGCCAGCTTCCCAGCATCATGTATGATGGAGGTTAGCCAGCTTCCCAGCATCATGTATGATGGAGGTTAGCCAGCTTCCCAGCATCATGATTGATGGAGGTTAGCCAGCTTCCCAGCATCATGATTGATGGAGGTTAGCCAGCTTCCCAGCATCATGTATGATGGAGGTTAGCCAGCTTCCCAGCATCATGTATGATGGAGGTTAGCCAGCTTCCCAGCATCATGTATGATGGAGGTTAGCCAGCTTCCCAGCATCATGTATGATGGAGGTTACACAGCTTCCCAGCATCATGTATGATGGAGGTTAGCCAGCTTCCCAGCATCATGTATGATGGAGGTTAGTCAGCTTCCCAGCATCATGTATGATGGAGGTTAGCCAGCTTCCCAGCATCATGTGTGATGGAGGTTAGCCAGCTTCCCAGAATCATGTATAATGGAGGTTACACAGCTTCCCAGCATCATGTATGATGGAGGTTAGCCAGCTTCCCAGCATCATGTATGATGGAGGTTAGCCAGCTTCCCAGCATCATGTATAATGGAGGTTAGCCAGCTTCCCAGCATCATGTATGATGGAGGTTAGCCAGCTTCCCAGCATCATGTATGATGGAGGTTAGCCAGCTTCCCAGCATCATGTATGATGGAGGTTAGCCAGCTTCCCAGCATCATGTATAATGGAGGTTACACAGCTTCCCAGCATCATGTATGATGGTTAGCCAGCTTCCCAGCATCATGTGTGATGGAGGTTAGCCAGCTTCCCAGCATCATGTGTGATGGAGGTTAGCCAGCTTCCCAGCATCATGTGTGATGGAGGTTAGCCAGCTTCCCAGCATCATGTGTGATGGAGGTTAGCCAGCTTCCCAGCATCATGATGTCGTCATGGACTTTATTAATTCACAGAAAGTGACATCAAACACATTGTGGACTCCAGTGGGCAGCTGTCAGGTAGTGGTAGGATACAGTCTGTTTTCCGCTGATTGTGCTTCAATGGACTCCCTGAGGTTTAATGAGGTGCAATCAGCACGAAACAGACTGTATCCTACCACTACCTGACAGCTGCCCACTGGAGTCCACAATGTGTTTGATGTCACTTTCTGTGAATTAATAAAGAAGTCCATGACGACATCATGTGGTGGGTGCAGTTCTTATGTTCTTATGATGTTGGTAATTTCCATCATCTTGTACTCAGTATCATGGGGTCACCCAGCTTTCCCAGCATCTAATACTTAGTATGATGGAGGTCACCCAGCTTTTCCAGCATCCTCTACATCCTGTGCATGCTTTCCCTTTACTGCCCAGAGAAGGCCTATTTGGGAAAGGGGTGGTGTACTGCACATAGGGGGGCAACACTACAGAGGGACCTATACTGCATAGAGGTTGCATAAAAGGGGCTACACTATGGGGAGTTTGTATAAACATGAGGATGATCCTGGATCAAGGAGTCTAAAATGTTTCTCTAGTAGATCCTATGGAGAAGAGTCATAGTCGGAGAAATCTTCATGATGGCCAGGTGGAGAACAAAGGAAAATGTGAACAACTTTGAATATCAAAAACATCACCTGCAATTCATGCAGAGAAGCCGCCTCCTGTGAGTCACTGGATGTAGATGCACTATGATCACTTATAAGAACTGCAGAACCTGTATACACCTTGATCTACCTCAATATGGTCAGGGAGAATATTGGCCTTTATATTGTGGATGTTATTCAGTAAAAATATAGTGCTATTATCCAGTCAGTGTATGGTGAGGGTAGTGGTCATGGTGTAACAGTATTATTTGTCCTGTATATGCTGGTATTATTAGTAATATCTTGTTTATATAGTAGAGATTATTCATTGAACATAAAGGGGGAGATTTATGAAAGTGTGTAAATATACATCTGGTGTAAACTGCCCACAGCAACCAATCACAGCTCAGCTTTCGGCTCTGGTAGAATATAAGAGGAGCAGTGATTGGCTGCTGTGGGCAGTTTTCACCAGGTGTATATTTACACCCTTTCATAAATCTCTTATCTTGTATAACCCCTTTTAATTTTACATGGCCATATATGTGAAAAGTAGAAAGCCTTTTTCACTGCTCTTAATCCCTATTCTCTATGAGTAATGTAGTAGAATATTTCCTTTATTATTTGGAAAGCATTGTCATCTGCTGAAATTCCCTATGGGTAACTAAATCGGTTGGGGGCCCACTCAGACTTTCTCGCCCCCCCTAGACTGAACCCCTAGCTACGCCCCTGGTTTTAGGGTCATCCCTCCTATGGCCAGTCATAATGCCAACACCAGGGTCTTCACCTTTTTTGCTGGTCTCTCCATTCACCCCCTCTTAGATTTATAGTCCTATTACACGGAAGCAATCTTTAGTGATTAACGACTAATGATAGACGATCGCGAGCGAGATTGTTTATCATTAACCTGAAATCGTTCACCATATTACACAGAACGACGGTCGTTAGTTACGATCGTTACTATGATCGTTATTGCGATCCTTTATATGATTGTTTACTCCATCTGATCCCAGAAAAACAATGAACAATGTGCGATTACACTGAACGATTAGTGAACGAACGTGGAATTACAGCGAACGATTAACGACAATTTTAGGTTCAGATCTAAGGGTACAATTACATGGAACGATAATCGGCCGAATCGCCCCATGTGGCCGATTATCGCTCCGTGTAATAAACACATCGATCAGCTGATGACAATGATCATCGGCTGATCGTTGATATAGGTTAGAACCTATAATTGTCGGGCGCGTGTAATAGCGGTGCGCGGCCAGCGACTGACGATATACATTACCTATCCACGCTCCGGGGCTGTTCCTGCGGTCTTCTTCTCCCCGGGTCTGCTGCGGCCTGTGATTGGCTGAGCGGTCTGTCAGCTGAGACAGGCCGCTCTGAAGCTAGAGCACACGGGAACCGGGGAGAAGCGGACCACGGGAGCTGCCCTGCAGCATGGATAGGTAATGTATATAGTTTAAGCAAGAGCTGCAAGGACATTGGTAACGATGTCCCTGCAGCCCTTGTTTAACGATTATCAGGCCGTGTAATAGGTCCAGTAAACGAGTGCCGATCTAGCAGATCGGCGCTCGTTTACAGGTATTATCGGGCCCCCATCGGCCTGTGTAATACCACCCTTAATCAACAATAAACGACATACGAACGATTTTTCGATCGTAGCCTGCAATTCCACAGAACGATTATCGTTTCAATTAGAACTATATAACGTTGTTTTTTTCCGCAGGATAATCGTCCCGTGTAATAGTAACAGGGTCCTTGCCTTTTTTCCCCAGTAGTAGCAGCAAGATTCACACCTTTCCCTCCCCCGATAGTAGAGTTTCTCTTCTTTCCTCCCCATTGTTACCCCGATGCCAGCAGAAGCAGCAGTGTTTGCCTGCATACAGTTATCACCCAGTAGTATAGTAGAGAAAAACTTTACCTCAATGTCCAATTTGTTAGATTGGTCTCGGATTTTGAATCTTTTGTCTATAATCATTATTCCTGGATATGAAAGCAAGGACACTTGTTGTTTGGATTTACATAGATTTTTGGTGTGTCCATCTTTACCAATATTTCCCAGTTTCACTAGACTATAGAGCATCGACCCAACATACCTTTAAAGGGGTACACCAGAGGGAAAAATATTTCAAATCAATCGGTGTCAGAAAGTTATTTAGATATGCAAATTACTTCTCTTAAAAAAATAATCTCCAGTGTTCCAGTACTTATCAGCTGCTGTATGTACTGCAGGAAGTGGTGTATTCTTTCCAGTCTGACACAGTGCTCTCTGCTGCCACCTCTGTCCATGTCAGGAACTGTCCAGAGAAGGAGAGGTTTTCTATAGGGAATTGCTTTGCTCTGGACAGTTCCTGACATGGACAGAGGTGGCAGCAGAGAGCACTGTGTCAGACTGGAAAGAATACACCATTTCATGCAGGACATACAGCAGCTGATAAGTACTGAAAACGTGATATTTTTTTCAATAGAAGTAATTTGCAATTTAAGATATTCCTGGTTACACTAGAGGTCATTTTAACCCATTAAATTGTGAGTGATATAAGTAACCCAGATGAAATAACCTATAGAGCTGATAGAATTATGGTAAAACCAAGAAATTCCATGAATCTGTTTCCAGGGTAGAAAGCCGGGATGCTGCGCGGAGCGTCTTGGTGATTTATAACAACCTTCTTGTGTTTTCAGGATGCAGAGTAATTGACTGTGAACGGCCACGTCTAATGAATGGATCTGCCTTTGATGCCTCATTAGTTGGTGTTCCCAGTTACCTGGCATCAGGGCACTGGCATAATTTACTGCCCCAGTATTCTCAACATTTTAATGGTAATTTAAGATGGAACATGGTCTCCAGCTATGTCGCTGCATTCATTGAGCCGCCATGTTTTAGTATATAGTTCTAGGACTGATCAAGGAAAATGTTTTTGAAAATACATTCATTTAGCAAACTTAATAGCAGATTGATATATATAATGTAGTATACATACACTGCATATACATCTCTCTATACATCTACATTAATGGATTTCATGTTTATGTGGACACTCTAGCCAGGATTTCAGCCAGTTCATAAAAGCATAACAAATAATAGAAAATGACTTAAATATTCATTAAAGTGTCGCTGTCATGTTTTTTTTTTTTTTTTTTTTGCAGAAATCAATAGTACAGGCAATTTCAAGAAACTTTGTAATTGGGTTTATTAGGCAAATCTGCCATTATCTGCATTCAAAAAGACTTTCCCCAGCCCCCCCCCCCTTCCTCTCTCTCATTCACTGCTCATTATCAGGAAATCTCGACTAGTTTACATCAGATGTGCCCCTGTCTGTTCTATGGAGGGGGAAGGAGGGAGGAGGGAAATTAGTTGCCAGCAGACAACAAAGGATTACACAGTGGGAGCTGTGTGAAAGCCGGTATTCAGAGGTCAGAGATGTCAGTGCTGAAAAAAAAAAAAATCAAACGACAGTGACACTTTAAACATCGGTGTCATCATCCAGGAACCCCTTCAAATGGCTGTCAAGAAAAACTGCTGAAACGTTTTGATCGCACAAGATCTTAGACTCCTTCCAGGAGTTTTCTGTTTATTGTCAAAGCTCCCTTAATTCCAGAGCGCTACATATTATATAAGGCATTAAAGGTATAGGTCACCAAAAATGTTTTTCTTTCAAATTAACTGGTGGCAAAAAGAGCCAGAGATTTGTAATTTACTTCTATTAAAAACTCTCCAGTCTTCCAGTACTTATCAGCTGCTGTATGTCCTGCAGGAAGTGGTGTATTCTCTCCAGTCTGACACAGTGCTCTCTGCTGCCACCTCTGTCCATGTCTGGAACTGTCCAGACCAACAGAAAATCCCCATAAAAAACCTCTCCTGCTCTCGAGACTGGAATGAATATCACTTCCTGCAGGACATACAGCAGCTGATAAGTACTGCAAGACAGGATTTTTCAATAGAAATAAATTACGAGTCTGGCACTTTTTCTGGTAGAAATTGATGTGAATTCCCCCCCCCCCCCCCAAAAAAAAAAAAAACAGGATGAAACATAAAATGAACAAAATGACAGATTGTCACATAGGGAGCGAGGACCCTTGTCTTGTTCTTTGTGTCCTCCTCGTACCGTCTGTCACCGGGCCATGATTTGGACGCGTCCCCCCGCTATGCTCTCGGCTATACATATGTTTTCCTTCTCTCGGTGATAATTCTCTTCTCTCTTTCTCACCAGTTGGACGCTGATAATTACGAGACGGATCCAGAGCTGGCCAAGATCCGCCAAGAAAATAATTACTCCTGGATGGATATCATCACCATACACAAAGACACGCTGCCCAATTACCAGCAGAAGGTAAATTGTCATCCTTGGCTTTGGCGCAGAGGATGCGGATTGCAGGTGCAGCGACGACACGATGCGTCCCACTCAGCAGACATGACGGCTGGGATCTGCTCTTCTGAACCATTGACTCAGATGTTTTGCTGGTATCATATAACATTCATCATTTCCCTAAATCTTCCCCCAGTATAATGATCGAGAGACAGCTGTCAAGCTGAGAGTGAGACCTGCTTATTATTGGAAGCGTCTCCGGGAGCGCAGCTAGACTGCTTAATATTAACATAAAAAAATCCCCTGCATGTATGTCCCTTGCCCTTCTCTGCTGTCATGCTGGGAGAGCTGAGTGACAACCAGTATGGTCCCCATTACCGTTCCTACAAGTGTTACGGTTATGTAGTGATACTGCAGTTGGCACATACTACCCTGTTCCCAGACAGAAATGTACAACATGGAATTAATGGCTGTTGATAGTGTTAAAATGTCACCAAGGCTGTATCTAGACTTTGTTGTCTTCCATAGGAAGTTCCACACTTCACAATGCAGTCACCTATTCTCCGGGTGTATTCACATGCAACTAGTCGTATATGGAGTAAATGTACTGTTTGGGTTTTACAAAAAATAAAAGAAAAGAAAAATATATAAAATATTATTTATTATAATGAATGTATGTATATATATATATATATATATATATATATATATATATATATATATATATTTTTTTTTTTATTATTATTATTATTTATAAATGGGTGTCAGAAAGTTAAAAAAATCTTAAGTCTTCCAGTACTAATCAACTCGTGTTTGTCCTGCAGGAAGTGGTGTATTCTTTCCAGTCTGACACAGTGCTCTCTGCTGCCACCTCTGTCCATGTCAGGAACTGTCCAGAGCAGGAGAGGTTTTCTATGGGGATTTGCTGCTGCTCTGGACAGTTCCTGACATGGACAGAGGTGGCAGCAGAGAGCACTGTGTCAGACTAGAAAGAATACACCATTTCCTGCAGGACATACAGCAGCTGATAAGTACTGGAAGACTTGAGATTTTTAAGTAGAAGTAATTAACAAATCTGCATAACTTTCCAAGACCAGTTTATAAAAATAAGAATAAATCGGAGTACTCCTTTTAAAAGCTGGAATTCATGTAAAAATTTACGCTATTAGAGCGAGGAGCCCCCTCCCCTAATAAAAGTCTGAATCACCCCCCTTTTCCCAGGTTATAAATAAAAGTAAACAAATAAATAAACAAACATGTTTGGTATCACCACGTGCGTAATCGCCCAAACTATTACTTAATCACATTCCTGATCTCGCACGGTAAACGACGTCAGCGGAAAAAAATCCCAAAGTGCAAAATTGCGCATTTTTGGTCGCATCAAATCCAGAAAAATGTAATAAAAGGCGATCAAAAAAGTCGTATACGCGCAATCAAGGTATCAATAGAAAGAACACATCATGGCGCAAAAAATGACACCTGACACAGCCCCATAGACCAAAGGATAAAAGCGTTATAAGCCTGGGAATGGAGCGATTTTAAGGAACGTATATTTGTTAACAATGGTTTGAATTTTTTACAGGCCATCAGATACAATATAAGTTATACATGTTATATATCGTTTTAATCGTAACGACTTGATGAACATGCATAACAAGTCAGTTTTACCCCAGGGCGAATGGCGTAAAAACACATTCCCCCCTAATAAAAGAAATGCATTTTATTTTTTCAATTTCACCACACTTTGAATTTTTTTCTGGTTTCGCAGTGTACTTTATGCAAAAATTCAGCCTGTCATTGCAAAGTACAATTAGTGACGCAAAAAATAAGGGGTCATGTGGGTCTCTAGGTGGAAAAATGCAACTGCTATGGCCTTTTATGCACAAGGAGGAAAAAACGAAAACGCAAAAATTAAAATTAGCGTATGTAGCTTGTTTTTTAAGGTTTATTGTCCCTTTATTAGGCTTTCCATTGACATGTCGGGTCCTCCAGATGTAAGGACCCTCTCAGCTGTAGAGCAGCACCCTGATGGAGGACTCCTTTATTAACAATAATTTGATGCCCCCACATCCCCCTGTTCTCGCCTTCTTCTCCGTCACATGAAAGCGATCTTCCAGTTAATAAAATCTTTGCTCGGTTCACAGTATTCTGACATCTCTTAAGACGTGTAACTTTGCTTTGTTCTCCAGCTGAAGATATTTTATGAAGAACACTTACATCTGGATGATGAGATCCGCTACATCCTGGAGGGAAGCGGCTACTTTGATGTACGAGACAAGCAGGAGCGATGGATTAGGATCTCCATGGAGAAAGGAGACCTGATCACCCTCCCGGCCGGCATCTACCACCGCTTTACACTGGATGAGAAGGTGCGGAGTAGTAGTATTCCATCCTACCATATTTCTCCGAAAATAAGACCTACCCCAAAAAATAAGACCTAGCCTCATTTTGCAGCCTTTTGGGAGTAGGTTTGAAGTATAAGCCCTACTCCAAGTATTAAGACAGCTGACCAGATCCCTGACACTGAGTGCTGAGCATCAGCCAATCAGGGCCAGACTTGTTATGCTCCACCCCCACCCGCTCAGCACAAGCTGCAGGGGAGGCAGGAGGGGTAAGAAGATGCACAGTAGGAGACATTGTATATGGAGGGACAGAGGGTACATGGGCAACTACAGAGGAGGGGATACAGTATGGGGACTACCTGCAGAAGGAGGAAGGTATACAGTATGGAGGAACAACTACAGAGGGGAGGGAGGTATACAGTATGGGGACTACCTACAGAGGGAATTGTGTACAGTATGGGGAAACAACAACCGGGGGGCGTATACAGTACGGGGACCACCTAAAGAGGGGTATGTATACAGTATGGGGAAACAACAACAGGGGGGGTATACAGTATGGGGACTACCTACAGAGGGAAATGTGTACAGTATGGGGAAACAACAACAGGGGGGGGGGGGATATACAGTACGGGGACCACCTAAAGAGCGGTAAGAGGGGTATGTATACAGTATGAGGAAACAACTACAGAGGGGGCAGGGATGTATACAGTACGGGGACTACCTACAGAGGGGAATGTGTACAGTATGGGGAAACAACAACAGGGGGGGGGGATATACAGTACGGGGACTACCTACAGAGGGGTATGTATACAGTATGAGGAAACAACTACAGAGGGGGCAGGGATGTATACAGTATGGGGAAACAACTACAGGGGGGTGGGGGGGGGGAGATATATAGTATGGGGACTACCTGCAGATGTGGTAGGGAGATATACAGTATGGCAGGGGTGGGGGGCTTACTGTAGAGAGGGATGTATACAGTATGAGGGAAGAAATACAGAGGGGGATGTATACAGTATGAGGAACTACAGAGGGGGATGGAGTTATACAGTATGAGGAACTACAGAGGGGGATGTATACAGTATGAGGGAAGAAATACAGAGGGGGATGTATACAGTATGAGGGAAGAAATACAGAGGGGGATGTATACAGTATGAGGAACTACAGAGGGGGATGGAGTTATACAATATGGGGGGGCCTTACTGCAGGGGGGATTTGTACAGTATGAGGGGAGAACTACAGAGGGGGGATGGAGGTATACAGTATTGTCTTAACTACAGGGGAACTTAGAGTATAGGAGCCTAAGGGTACTATTACACGAGCCGATGGAGGTCCTGATGGGGATTGTAGTCTCACAGCTGCAGGGCTGCATGTATGACACTTACACAGGGACATTGATGGTAGTGACTGTAGTCATGCAGGTGACTCCCTATAGTAACACAAAGGCTATGGGTGATTCTGTTTAGATTCGATCACTACCATATCGCTGACCATTGCTTTCTTTATCATCTCTAGAACTACGTGAAAGCGATGAGACTGTTTGTCGGAGAACCGGTGTGGACCCCGTATAACCGGCCTGCTGATGACTTTGAGGCTCGCAACAAATATATCTCGTTTTTGGCTCAGACAGCGTAATGGAGTCCTTAGTATAATGATATATGATCACTGCTGAAAGCATCGTATAGGATTAGAAGCAAGAGATTCTACCAAGCCTCTTTTTAATCTGAATATATGCATAGTATATAAAATGGGATTGGTCGTATATCTAAGTGCCTTGATGTAAGGGGGTCCTGAGCACTTCAGTGCCTTGCAGCAGACCTGTCCTTCTCAATACAGTAGGCTGACCCCATTACTCCATCAGGGGAGCTGATCTACAGTAGGATTTGTCTAAATAAAATCTAATGAATCAGTCATCAATTTAGTCTAGTAAAACTTGTTCCCCTGTTGAAGTGGAATCCGGTGTAAGACTTAGGTCTCCTAGAACTGTCTGATACCTGAAATATCCAAGGAATCGGAAACAAAATAATTTTGCCAAGACTAAACAAATTGATGGCTAATTTATTAGATTCTGATTTGGCAAATCTAAATTTGCAGATTTGTAGTGACTCATTGATCTCCTCCCGCCGCTGCATTGTAAATCAACGTAGCTGCAGCCTATGCCTGATGCTGCAGCAACGTTAATTTACAATTGAGGATAACACAGGCGCAAAAGCTGCTTCTGTGTCATCTGCGGCAGGTCCCGGCTATGAGTGGTAGCCGGGGACCCCCTGCAACTCTCGGCATCTGAGCCTCGCTCCGGTGCTGAGAGTTAACCCTATAAATACTGCGGTCAGCACGACCGCAGCATCTATAGGGCTCCAGATGGAGAATTCTCCCTCTACAGAGGGAGAATTCTCTGTCCTGTGTCCATTGGGGCTCTGCGAAGTGATGACAGAGCCCCAATGGTAGCCATGGAAATCCGGTTTACTGGCTATGGAGGCTGGCGGGGTGAGGGAGGGAAGGCCGGGTGCGCAGCTGTGCGCTCTGCTCTCTCCCCTGCCGCTGTCACAAGATTGTGGCAGGGGACAGAGGAGAGGGGGCAGACATAGGGACATCAGCATTATGATCGTATAAGCTGATGTCCAAAAACAACCTGGGCATTGATGCATCAATGACCCCAGGTTGTGAAAGGGTTAAAGCAGGGATGGGGAACCTTCAGCCCTCCAGCTGTTGCAAAGCTACAATTCCCATCATGCCTGGACAGCCATACCCAGGCGTGATGGGAATTGTAGTTTTGCAACAGCTGGAGGGTCGAAGGTTCCCCATTTCTGAGTTAGAGGGGTTCTCCAGGATTAGGAAAACAAAATGTGCCACTCTTGTCCTTACTACATGGGTGGTATTGCAGCTAAAGAGAATAGAGCCAAGTGGTCACCACACATAAATTGTGGACAGGTGTGGTGGTGTCATGTTATAAAGAAAGCAGCTGTATTTTTCTCATCCTGAGCAACCCCATAATGCTGAAAACACTAAACCAGATTGAACACTAGGGGGGGAGATTTATCAAACATGGTCTAAAGTGAAACTGGCTCAGTTGCCCCTAGCAACCAATCAGATTCCACCTTTCATTTTCCAAAGAGTCTGTGAGGAATGAAAGGTGGAATCTGATTGGTTGCTAGGGGCAACTGAGCTAGTTTCACTTAATAAATCTCCCCCTAGATACGTATCTCATATCAGCAACTGCTACAAAAACATTGCACTTCTCCTGTCCTCAGTTTGGGGGTGGTATTGCAACTTGGTTCCATTGAAGTGAATGGAGCTGAACTGTAATACCACACACATCCTGAGGACAGTATGCCCCACTGCGTTGCTTCCATCATTTCGTAATCAATACACACAAGTGGTTACAAATGTCATATTTGATTGTATTCATGTCGGAAGCTGAATGGACAATTCCTTGAAGGGGGATATAGATGATGTTGACGTACGTGTTAGGAAGAGAGCTACAGTAAAATTCACTCAACCCAAATCTAATAAATTGGCCGTGGATTCGTGCAGTTTTGTAAAACTCGCTTCACGTTCCCTGGAAAAGTCTGGAACAACAGTCCAGCGTCTCCTTCCAGGAATCAGAACACTTGGATGACTACAAGACAACATGAATCGATGGCCTGTTCATTGGATTCAGGATTGGTGGCTGTAGAGTTGCTCATCTCTAGTCGGAGGCTTTCCTACCGCAGCTGCAATGTGAATGCGCCCTTACAGCTAATGAATCCCAGCTCCTCAGCACACCAGGACGTGCTTCAGATACCATTATGGATACGGGGTCTTCTCTGATCTCGGCTAATAAGAGTCACATTGGAGAAGGCTGTAATTATGTTCATTCCTTACCAGCCGCTCTTCCGGAATAGGCTACCATCTTAGAGCGAGATCAGGAGATGCAGCCGGCGGCCCCTGTGCCATAGGATACAGAGATCAATCTACACTCAGGGCCCGCTGTAATTACTTTGTGATAAATCCTCACTTTCCTCTACGTCTTTGTTGAAATCAATATCAATTCCCTGACACTGCACAAGTACCAGACCAGGCAACTAATCCTCCTGCTGTGAAATGCTAAGCACAAAATGATTACAATAAAGCTTTATTTTCTGATACCTCCTCATATTCTTCCATTTATTGGTGTGTTGTATAATGGGGAATTTAAAGGGGAACGCGTAGGTTTGCAGAACATGTCATCCCGATGGCCCCCATCATATATCAGCATGCTATAACGTGGTGAGGAGGTCCCTGCTTGTCACCCTGCTGTGAAATAGATGGTGTGTAAGGTTTCTTGGTATCACATGATGGGGTCCAGTCCCTTTGTTGTCACTGAAGTCTGTATATAGGGCCCTTTTACCCTATTCTGCATACAACCATAACTGGGTCTCCTGTGGCTTTGCACAATTTGACTGGCAAAGATATTGCATATAGCCACATCTACATGAGTTACTGAAGTCACACAAATAAGTAAAAAAAAAATGGGGAAAAATGTATTGTTGGTTAATTCATAGGAAAAGGTCAATAAAGGGGTAGTGCGGCGCTAAACATTTATTCACAAAATAACACACATTACAAAGTTATTCGTGTCTACCCCCGGCCGCCATCTTATGACAATGACGTCATCTTCGGGAGGCCGGCTTGACCGCTCCTGCCATCCCTCATGCCGGCTCCACTCTGCCGCGTCATCAGCTGCTCAGCCGCGATTGGCTGAGCAGCTGATTCGGCCGATTATCGCTCTGTGGAATAGGCCCCTAACGTGAGAAAATATTACTTTACTGAAAGAGTAGTAGATGCTTAGAACAAATTTCCAGCAGATGTGGTTGGTAAATCTACAATAAGAATTTAAAGGAGAAGTTAATATGTTATTTCTTATGGAAAGTTGATGGCAGGGGGGTGCTCCGTATCCCTCCAGTGCCCTGTGTCCCTCAGTGTCCTCCTGCCATCAGTAATTTATGAAGAGGATGACGCTTTCCCCTCATGAAACGACAGATCTGGATGACCCTTATAATGTGTCTTCCCATTGAGATAATTCAGATGAGGCTAAATGTTAGAGGAGGCGGCTGTTATCCCCTCCACGTATATTCGCAGAGGTGAGAGAGACGATTACAGGAAGCGTCTGCTGTGATTGCCGACTCACTAGAAAGAAAACAATGGCGCGATACGACGGGGGAATGCGCGCACACCTGGAAGTGAGAGGCCTGGAGATCTAGAGAGGGAATAATCCATGAATTATAGAAGACAGGCTGGAGCCCAGGAGCACAATGTGAAAGCGGCTCAGACATGGAAGCTGCAGTGGGAACATACTCTGTATTCCGCCAGTGTACAAGAAGCGCGGATCTCTGAAGTATAGCTTACAAGTCTGATATATTAATGTGATGTAAGATGCTTCATGTTCCGTGCACAGGGGACGTCGGCATAGGTGGAAGATTTAGACGTTCCTTTCCCAGATAAAAATAAATCTGTTCATGAGCTCATTCAGATACCATCTTCAGTCCTCTTATGTAATCCACCTCTAAGAAAGTGATAACCCAGGACAAAAACAAGATGCTCTGTGTGCTTGGGTAAGAAGCTCTACGGGGGCGCGCCATAGATCACAGCCACACAATGCTTGCTTAAAAAGAGCATATTCATCTTCCCTTACCATGTCTTAGTATGATCCTATGTACTTCAAGAGGTCTAATCTTTATAAACAGAACACGGGAACTGCAGTGCAGACTGACACGACGAGCAGTGGAAGAATAGGGTAGAGCTAACTCACTGGAGTCTTGAACTCCTCCATGTTCTGTAAAGTTCAGCAAAGAAAGATGCAGCGCATCCTGGGTGGTCGGTTTGCTTAGGATATGTACACACTAGGGCTGGGCGGTATACCGTGAAAATACCGATACCGTCTCTGGCGTCGGTTAACCGACCTCAACATTGCCAGGACGGTATGTGCGGTATTTTCACGCTTTCCCCGCCTGAGCCGTGAGCAGTGAATTAGTGTGCTCTCTGTGCAGGGAGGCCGACATGACAGAGCGCCCCCCTCCGCACCCAGCACGACAGAGCGCGACCCCCCGACTCCGTGTGCCGTCTGTGCAGGGATGCCCATACTTCAGAGCCCGGCATGACAGCGCGCCTCCCCCCCCATTTCCGTGCGCGGCATGACAGAGCGCACCCCCTCCTGCCCGACAGAGCGCGTCATGCTTCCCTACGCGGCCTGTCCCATCAGAGCGCGCTATGCCCTTCTCCATGCACCCGTCCCGGCCTGTCCAATCAGAGCCCCTCCCCACCCAGCACCTGTCCCATCAGGGCGCGGAGAGCGGGAGTAGCCCAAGGGAGAGAACCTGTAGAAGATGGTACTGCGATCTAGAGCTGTCACTACCCCGCAGGAAGGAAGCAGCTGCCAGCCCCTGCAGATCCTCTTCTCCTTGTATGTGCCCAGTGCCCAGGTGCTGGAGCTGCTGTTTGCCCTCAGCCTGTCCCTGGTGTCTGTAGGAGCTGTAAGTGCCCAAATACTGTGCTGTGCCCCTATACTGTGCATATACTGCGCTGTGCCCCTATACTGTGCATATACTGCGCTGTGCCCCTATACTGTGCATATACTGCGCTGTGCCCCTATACTGTGCCCAAATACTTAGCTGTGCCCCTATACTGTGCATATACTGTGCGCCGTGCCCCAATACTGTGCATATACTGTGCGCCGTGCCCCTATACTGTGCCCAAATACTGCGCTGTGCCCCTATACTGTGCATATACTGCGCTGTGCCCCAATACTGTGCATATACTGTGCGCCGTGCCCCTATACTGTGCCCAAATACTGCGCTGTGCCCCTATACTGTGCATATACTGCGCTGTGCCCCTATACTGTGCATATACTGTGCGCCGTGCCCCTATACTGTGCCCAAATACTGTGCTGTGCCCCTATACTGTGCCCAAATACTGTGCTGTGCCCCTATACTGTGCCCAAATACTTTGCTGTGCCCCTATACTGTGCGTATACTGTGCGCCGTGCCCCAATACTGTGCATATACTGTGCGCCGTGCCCCTATACTGTGCCCCGTGCCCCTATACTGTGCCCAAATACTGTGCTGTGCCCCTATACTGTGCCCAAATACTTTGCTGTGCCCCTATACTGTGCATATACTGTGCGCCGTGCCCCAATACTGTGCATATACTGTGTGCCGTGCCCCTATACTGTGCATATACTGTGCCCAAATACTGTGCTGTGCCCAAATACTGTGCGCTGTGCCCCTATACTGTGCCCAAATACTGTGCGCCGTGCCCCTATACTGTGCATATACTGTGCGCCGTGCCCCTATACTGTGCATATACTGTGCGCCGTGCCCCTATACTGTGCGCCGTGCCCCTATACTGTGCGCTGTGCTCCTATACTGTGCATATACTGTGCGCCGTGCCCCTATACTGTGCGCTGTGCCCCTATACTGTGCGCCGTGCCCCAATACTGTGCATATATATTGTGCGCCGTGCCCCTATACTGTGCATATACTGTGCGACGTGCCCCTATACTGTACATACAGTATACTGTGCATATACTGTGCGCCGTGCCCCTATACTGTGCATACAGTATACTGTGCGCCGTGCCCCTATACTGTGCATATACTGTGCGACGTGCCCCTATACTGTGCGCCGTGCCCCTATACTGTGCCTATACTGTGTGCCGTGCCCCTATACTGTGCATACAGTATACTGTGCGCCGTGCCCCTATACTGTGCATATACTGTGCAACGTGCCCCTATACTGTGCCTATACTGTGCGCCGTGCCCCTATACTGTGCCTATACTGTGCGCCGTGCCCCTATACTGTGCCTATACTGTGCGCCGTGCCCCTATACTGTAATAACTAGTATGCACTAAATGGCTCTGCCTTGTGTTGCTGCTAAGTGAGTTATTATTTTTTTCACTTTTGTGAATCAAAATATTGCCACTTTGGCATGGCAAGTAGGTGTGGCTTGCAAAAGGGGTGTGGCTTACAAAGGGGGCGTGTCAGAATTATCGTTCAATTATCGTTACCGCGGCTACGTGTGCGATAAACCGCGATATTGATTTTGGCCAATATCGCCCAGCCCTAGTACACACTACGGAATCCCAACAGAAAACCCATTGCGGATTCCGCAGCTCGCACCTGATTGCATCTCCGCCTGTGCCATAGATTCCATTCTATGGTCAGGCGGATTCTGCCATCCGTCCAAAGAATGAACAGGCTTTACTTTAGTAGCTGCAAACAGGTTCACTTAATGGAACGTTTGGTAATACCTACAAAAAATACTTAAAGTACAGGTTGACACCATAAGTGCTAGATGCAGAAAGATTATATAAAGATAAAAATTAATAAAACATAAATTGTGTGGACTTTTAGAGCACACTATATAAGAAAAATGTAAAAAAAAATTCAGCGTATTAATAGTTTGCAGGTTTTTACCGAGTGTACACCGGGGGGGGGATGTAATTATGGCAAGCACTTGCACCTATAGGTTGCTGTTGCACTTTGTTTCTCTTTCTGTACCTAAAGGGGTACTGGGGGGGGCTTTTTCGGCTATGACCGGGGAGGAGGTGGATGACGGTAATGACGTCCCCTTACCTCCCTGGTCCCAGCGCCGTGTCACGGATCGCGTCGCACTGGTCGGCGCTGCCTGGCTGCTTTCTGGTCTCTGCAGGGGCTTGAGACATGACATTTCAAGTCCGCTCAGCCAGTTAGTGACAGATGCGGGATCCTGCCTCTGCCACTGACTGGCTGAGCGGATTTGAAACGTCATGCCTCAAGCCCGCGTCAAAGACCAGGAAGCGGCCAGGCAGCGTGGACCGGTGCGATGCGATCCGTGACACGGCGCTGGGACCAGGGAGGTAGCCGGAGAGGCTATTGCTAGGACCATGTCTCTGAGGATACCATAACGTGGTGACATGGTACACTCTGTTTGATCAAATAGTTTAAGAGCCTAATATTTTTATATCTATAGAGCAGGTTTGTATTGTGTGTACACTGGGGGAGTATATACGGTAAACACTTGTATCTGTAGGTTGCTATTGCACTATTTTTTAGTTTGCAGCAAATGTTAAAAAAAAACAAAAAAAAAAAAACAATGTACCTAAGGGCCCTATTCCACCGGACGATTATCGTTCAGATTATCGTTAAATCGTTCGAATCTAAACGATAATCGTTCGGTTGAAATGCAGTTAACGATTAACGACCGATTGAGAAATCGTTGATCGCTTTATAAGACCTGGACCTATCTTTATCGTTGCTCGTTCGCAAATCGTTCGCATTGAAGACGTCGTTCGCAATAGATACGAACACAATAGCGAATAAATAGCGAAGAAAAAATGATCGCAATTACGATCATAAGTAACGATTATCGTTCCATGGAAATGAGTGAACATTTTCAGGTCTTTCGCAATAGCGGTCGTTTGAGATTGTTAATCATTAACGATTATGCAAACGATAATCGTCTGTTGGAATAGAGCCCTAATGGTACACTCACTTTAAAGGAAACCTTTAACCTTTCACTCCGGCAGACGGGGGAGAGCCTCGGATACTTACCCCTTCCTGCAAGTCTCGCTAAAGAAGCTGGTCCCGCACAGAGAAATTGCCGCTAGAGGGTCTGCGCGCATGATATGTAAATGACAAGAGAGGAGTCCAACATCCATAGGAAATCACTGGAGTAGTGATTTCCTACAGACGTCAGACTCATTTTCTGTCATTTACATATCACGGGCGCAGACCTTCTGGCGGCAATTTCTCCATGGCCAGACCAGCTTCTTTAGTGGGACTTGCAGGACGGGGTAAGTATCTGGGGCTCTACCGGAGGGTCTGGCAGGCTCTGCCCCGGGTGCCTGGGTGAAAGGTTTCCTTTAAATGTTCAGACACCTGCCGATCAGGAGAACAAGCTGGGAGAAGTGAATGCCTAGCACTTACCCTTCCAGCTCTATGGGACTGTCTTGCTCACATAGGCACAAAGCAGCAAGATCTTCTGACCCCTAGGACATGTTTAAAGTTTTTTTTTTAATGGATATCATTTAAAAAAAAAGTCATGGGGACATTATTGAAAAGTTTTAATGTGGTCAGGGTGTGAGTGTTCAGACCTAGACCGATCAGTAGGATCCAGAATAAGTACACACTTAGCACGTTCACCCCCGGCTCTATGTCACATCACCTGGATGGACTCCCAATGTAAGTCTATGGGGAGAGAAGGGAGAGGAGTGCAATCATCTCCCCACTTGTTCTACTCAGGCCCTGACTGATAAAAACTTATGACGTGTCCCTAGGACATGTCAAAAGTTTTAATTCCTGTCAGGTACACTTTAAGGGTCTGATTGTAGTCTGCATGCTATGGTGTTCGTGTCTCTCTCCGTATATTTGTTGACCTGGACAAAACAGTCTGGTCTGCTAGCAACAGTGCCAGCCTTAATCTTCTACAAAATTCTTGCAGCCGGAGTGGCCTACTAATATTGCCAGCAATGATCCCACCACTTATAATGCCAGCCAAAATCTGTTAATAATAGTGTAATCGTGCCCCAGTTATTACAGTCTTGGCACTCTATTATTCATGTCTGTACTATAATATAGAGAAGTTTGCCCTCCACCCTGGTATATGAGCAGCAAACATCACCTGTGTGTCTCGGAGAAGGAGTTCAAACACATTCTAATGAAGAAAGGATCAGTATAATTGTGGGGAGCAAGGAAAAATAAGAACATGTACTGTACTCGTACCCATGTCCCGCCATACTACATACTTGCTCTTCAGCAGTCCAAAGGTTAGTGTGGACAGTCTGCTAAACTCATTGCTTTACCTGTCAAAGAGGTAAGCATCGCAGAGCACTGACACCCCCAGAGAGGCGTGATTATAGAGGACTTATATGTTTGCTAACAGTGCTAGCGGCCCTATTATTATTTTTATAATTATTTAGAGCTGTGGAGACTATTTGGTGGTAATTGGTTCCCTTTAACCCCTTAAGGACAGAGCCAATTTCGATTTTTGCGTTTTCGTTTTTTCCTCCTTGTGCATAAAAGGCCATAGCACTTGCATTTTTCCACCTAGAAACCCACATGAGCCCTTATTTTTTGCGTTACTAATTGTACTTTGCAAAGACAGGCTGAATTTTTGCATAAAGTACACTGCGAAACCAGAAAAAAATTCAAAGTGTGGTGAAATTGAAAAAAAAAAAACGCATTTTGTTTATTTGGGGGAAATGTGTTTTTACGCCATTCGCCCTGGGGTAAAACTGACTTGTTATGCATGTTCCTCAAGTCGTTACGATTAAAACGATATGTAACATGTATAACTTATATTGTATCGGATGGCCTGTAAAAAATTCAAACCATTGTCAACAAATATACGTCACTTAAAACCGCTCCATTCCCAGGCTTATAGCGCTTTTATCCTTTGGTCTATGGGGCTGTGTCAGGTGTCATTCTTTGCGCCATGATGTGTTCTTTCTATCGATACCTTGATTGCACATATACGACTTTTTGATCGCTTTTTATTACAATTTTTCTGGATTTGATGCGACCAAAAATGCGCAATTTTGCACTTTGGGATTTTTTTGCGCTTACGCCGTTTACCGTAAGAGATCAGGAATGTGATTAATTAATAGTTCGGGCGATTACGCACGCGGCGATAGCAAACATGTTTGTTTATTTATTTATTTACTTTTATTTATAACCTGGAAAAAGGGGGGTGATTCAGACTTTTATTAGGGGAGGGGGCTTTTTATTCACAACAACACTTTTCTTATTTTTTTTACACATATACTAGAAGCGCCCCTAGGGTTAGGGTTATTCTCCCTGGGGTTAGGGTTATTCCCCCTGCGGTTAGGGTTATTCCCCCTGGGGGACTTCTAGTATATACACTTTGATCTCTCATTGAGATCTCTGCAGCATAGATATGCTGCAGAGATCCATGAGATCGGCACTCGTTTGCTTTCGGCTGCAGCCGGAAACAAACGAGTGCCGAGCCGGGGACGGCGCCATCTTGGAGCGGTCCCCGGCCGGCTCCAGAAACGGAGATCGCTTCTCCGGGATAACATCCCGGAGGAGCGATCTCCGCCACTAGACACCAGGGAGATGCTGGATCCGGTAATCGGATGCAGCTGTCATGTTTGACAGCTGCATCTGATTACTGTATTAGCGGGCACGGCGATCGGACCGTGCCCGCTAATACCTACGGTCCCGGGCTACACGCGGCACCCGGGACCGTCGCGGTTCAGAGCGGGGTCGCCGCGCGGCCCCGCTCTGAACGCCCTTATCGGAAATAGGGCGTACCTATATGCCCTTTGTCGTTAAGGGGTTAAAGCTATGTATTAGAAAGGAAAAAAAAAAAAAGGATGCTTAGGTTGGGTTGCAATCTGTTTTTTTCATCCGCTTTTTGCAAAAAACGGATGAAAAAAACCAGATGCATTTGTGTGCATCCATTTTGATCCACTTTTCCATTGATTTCCATTGTAAAAAAAAAAAAAAAAAAAAACATCTTTTTTTTAACATACACAAAAATAGTGTCAGCTACATTTTTGTGTCCGTCAAAAAAAAAAACGGATCCGTTTTGATCCTTTATTTTTTTACAATGGAAGTCAATGGAAAAATGGTTTAAAATGGATGCACACAAATGCATTTTTTTTTTAATCTGTTATTTTGCTAAAAATGGATTGCAAACGCAGTGTGAACCCAGCCTTAGAAGAAAAATTATGGAATCGCTAAGTTTCCAAAAACAAATACCATCTGTAAATTAATCTTCTAATAAAAGGGAAAGTTCTTCTTGGTCCCAACTAGAGAGGTGCCAATGCTATCAATGGTAAGAATCGGGAAAACTCCTTCAATTTCAAAATCCAGCATAGAGGATGGCAAAAGATGTTTGTTGTTCCCAGCCAGCTAAGTAAAAAGTTTGAATGATAGTGATATTCATTGATCAATCACCGATCTGCATTGGCCAAGGTGATGCTGCTGAAGCCTGTGCAATCATATCTAATGTCACCAGAATAAGACGATATTCACTACCCCAGCAGTCAATGTATACAGTAGGTGGAAGTTTTTGAAACTTTTCTCATTCCGTTAATAGAAAATAGTTTTGAGGGATGTAGAAGACAATTCAGGATGATAATACATCTTGTATTTAAGGGAGAAGTTAAGTGAATTTTTTTTTTAAGTATTGTATTGCCCCCCAAAAGTTATACAAATTCCCAATAAACACTGATTACAGGAAATGCTTATAAAGGGCTTTTTTCCCTGCACTTACTACTGCATCAAGGCTTCACTTCCTGGATAATATGGTGATGTCACTTCCTGGATAACATGGTGATGTCACTTCCTGGATAACATGGTTATCTCCCTTCCTGGATAAAATGGTGATGTCACGACCCGACTCACAGAGCTGTGGCTGCTGGAGAGGATGATGGCAGAGGGATCACCATTTTATCCAGGAAGTAACATCACCATTTTATCCAGGAAGTAACATCACCATTTTATCCAGGAAGTGACATCACCATGTTATCCAGGAAGTGAAGCCTCGATGCAGTAGTAAGTGCAGGGAAAAAGCGCTTTATAAGCATTTCCCGTAATAAGTGTATGTTTTGTATATTTGTATAACTTTTAGGGGGCAATACAATACTTTAATAAAAATTTTCACTGGTTTTCTACAGGAAAGAAATAAACTCAGTGACATGAAGCAAACAGAATTTAAATCCAATTCATGATGTAAATTTAAAAGAGTGGTCCATGACAAGACTCCCTTAATGCTGATCTGGCGCCGCTGTACAATAAAGTTGGCTGCAGGTTGATGTACAAGTCCAGACAACAAGTGAGTCAGGGGTCAAAAACCCAAGGAAAGTCATAAAAACCCAATAAATACCATTTTCTTTTTTTATGGATGATTCTATAATTTTTTTTACTATCTCTGGAAAACACATTTGCCACCCACTACTCTAACATCAGATTAACAATGTCACAGAAATGTATAAGATTGCTTACCTGTCCACCTCAGAGGTAAATTCATTAACAATCCATTTGTTTTATGGATATGTGATCCTCTCCCCAGCCATGTCCTCTCACTACTTCCTGCTTACTACAATTCCCAGAATGCATTGCTTTCCCTTGGCTCCTCATCACAGGCCTCACACTGTTATGCACAGTACTGCCACTTCCCTGCCTAGAGCTGTTGCAGAGCATTTCAGTACACAGCAGACTATCACAGCATAAGTAGAGAATAAATCTGCAGCATCAGCTGCATTATTCCCTTTCTGCTCCTTTGCCTCATTCAATCACAATGTTGTAATCGCATCTCATTCTTCTGTATCTATCTACCTATGTGTTTATGATAGGAAGATATGATAAAGTATCTGGTCCGAGGTGATGACATCACTAAGGGGGAGGGGAGGGGCTTGAGCCTCCCCTGACATCAGAAGAGGATGTGTTGACTTGGAAGAGAAGGAGTCGCTAGAAAAAATACACATTAAAAATAAAAGGACTAAACAAGTTTCTGTACAATTTTGAATAACCCTATATTATCTATCTTGGGGTGGGTCCATTTTCCAATACTAGATTATACCTTTAAATAACATGAAGTCCCTATGATATAACCCCCACCTAATACAGTGGTAAATTGGTTTAAGACGAACTTGGATTGAGAGCATTTTTGCTCAGTTTTTCAAAATTGACTTGGTTTAAGAGCTCCCTGTACTGGGTGGGAGGGGGAGTGGGGGAGGGGCATGGTCTGCATAGCGGGGTCTACAGCCCTGTACTCTGACCCAGGAAGTCTCCCCACCTTCCAAATCATAGCAGATCCACTTCAGGCTGGGGCTTACATCAGGGGACAGGACCGTGGAGGTAATCTCTCCATAGCTGTAACCCCTCTCTCCCCGGACAGAGAGTGCTGCTATACTGTGCTCACCCTATACCCTGCTCATTCCTTCATGCTCCCTGCAGTCTCTCTCAGCCCTTGTGTTTCCCATCCTCTCCATTACTGTACAGTAACTTATATGACATATTCACCTCTTTCTAAATGTTTTTTTTTTTTTAATTAGATTTACATGTTATTCAGAATAAAAAATAAATATTTTTTGAGTGTGGAACCAATTGTCTGCATTTCTATGATTTCTTATAGGATAATTTGCTTTTGGTTTAAGAGTGATTTGGATTACAAGCACAGTCCCGGAACAAATTATACTCTTATTTCAAGGTACCAGTGTATATAGTTAAGGCTGTGCATTATGTATAATTTTTCTGCGCAGATCACTCTGATCCGGTAGGTGGAGCCTTTTTACTCATCTGCAGCAGTGCACGGCCGCTGACCAATCAGCATCCATCTTCGGTGGGCCTACCGACATCACTTCCTGCATTCGTTTTTTTTTTGCTGTTAGTTATGGAGCCTGAACTGCCGTTTCCCAGTAAGCGAGACACCTAGTGGGCCAATGTATAGCATTTATTTCATACGGAAACGAGCAAAAAAACAAAACAAAACTAAATTTAGTTAAATATATAGTATATCACCACCCCTGCTGATTTGAAGTTATTTATTGGCAACGACAGCGCCCTTTTAAACATGATTTAATATCATACCTGTGATCTGTGTAAAAACATTATATAAATATGGTGATTCCATAATTATTACCAGGGACTCCACATGTTTATATATAACCCAGAGGGGATGGAAGACAATTACAGGACGCCCCCAGCTGCTTATAGGCAGAACACAGGCAGCATGTAAACATACAGAGAGGACGTTGTGTAATGTTTATTGAGGAGATTCGGACGTTCAATTACATTCTTGTATTTAACCTCGGAATAACATTTACATTTTCCAGCTGAAATATGTACACAGGGAATTTTTACTTTTTTTTTTTTTTTTTTTGCAGTCTCTTCTCACTGTGCGGAGATGTAGCGGTAAAGGAATTATAGCAGCTTCAGACACTGAGTGTTAAAGCTGTCACCTTCCTTGACAGCTACCGCCTCCAGCAGAGCTTGCTTCTTCTGCATACTGCGGGAGGATTCCAGCTCATACATAGTTGTCAAATTGAAGAGAACGCTCTCGTGGAGATAGTGTTTGGGGTCCTGCTGCACCAATCCTTCCAGATGCCGGAGGGAATCCTTTAATTTGCCCAAATAAAGCAGGCAGACTGCCGCATTGTTATTCGCCTGGGGAAAAAAAAAAAAAAAACAAGAGTTTGGGAATGAGACGTAACAATAAAACAAAGATCGATATCCTCATCAATGATGCCGACTGCAGCTCACAGCTAGCATGTCCTTACTGGATTTATTCCTAGCACAGGATGATTTTTTTTCTGCACCATGGTTTATTAGAACAAGAAAATTCATAAGAATTAACTAATGAACAATAGGGAGGTGATGAAAAAGATCTGAATCCTTCTTTAGGTAATTAAAAACGAAACTAGCTGAAATATTTTGGGGCTGCAATACCGCTCACGGCCTGTATTAGTGGTGGCGCTATAGACCATGCTGATATATTCTGTAAAATTAAATAACCAGACTTTGCAGGGCTCTTTTGTATTTGTATAATTTCATGGTGTATTTAACTGCAACCATGCTTACTCTTCTGGAACACCCAAGAGTCTTGCAAAAATAGAAGACGGCCTCTCGGGCTCTGGGTAGAGCAGGCAGGTCTCCAGTATTGTAGAGGAGTCTGTGGTGTATAGACAGGAGGAATGGGTTTCCAGTTCTACTGTATCATAAGACTTCCAATGGTATGCGTTCGTCCTTAGATAAACTGATATTACACCATGAGGAAGATGATTAACTGTTCAAAACACGTCGGCATTTTTAATAGTGAAAGATTAAAGGTAAAGTTGTATCATAGTGTGCAGCTGGTGATCTATTACTTCTTTCTATGCACTTTGGATTACATTGGGACCAGCTAACATCCCTTGTCTTCCGCTACTTATAAAATGGTCTGATATTCTAACATATCAACATGGCGGTGAGCCGACTGTACTTCACTTCTTACATGTTACTTGTAGGGAGTCACCCATTACAGCCAGGACCGCCATCCACGATTTATGTTACTGCCCAAGGGCTCTATACAGCTGCCTTGGCAGGAATGACCCATTTAGGAGAGACTACTTCTGTATGAGAGATTATGTAGCTGGAGTATAGAAAAAAAGGGTTGAATGGATTTTATATGAAGACTAGAGATGAGTGAACCGGGTTCGAGTCGATCCGAACCCGAACGTTCGGTATTTGATTAGTGGTGGCTGTTGAACTTGGATAAAGCTCTAAGGTTGTCTGGAAAACATGGATATAGTCATTGCCTTAGGGCTTTATCCAACTTCAGCAGCCCCTGCTAATCAAATGCCGAAAGTTCGGGTTCGGATGGACTTGAGCATGCTTTAGGTTCGCTCATCTCTAATAAAGACATATGGAAGGGCGGCAGGAACCGTAATCTGCTGTGTAACTATTCCCTGCAGTGAGTGTTATTGGAGCGGTGATTATTACTCACTATGTGGAACACTCTGACGCCCGTATTTTAAGGTGATCATGTACCCAAAATAGCCGCCAAGCATTCTTTATTTCTTATAAGGGAAATATGTTGCAGCCCGATACTTCTGGTGGTGGCTTAGCTCTCTTAAAGTGAATATACCATCAGGCCCAGGCTGAAGCATTGGAGGCGGGTCGACCCACCTCCAGTGGGAGGAAACCCCCGCCCCTCTATGACGTGGCTCCATTACAATCAATGGAGGGGTTCCTCCCCTACTGGGGGTGGGTCGGCCCGCCTCCCATGCTTCAGCACGGGCTTGATGGTACATTTACTTTAAAGGCAATGTGTCAGCTTTAGATCATGCTTAGAACCCAAATCTGAAAGAGGCGGTGTAAGGGTACTATTACAAAAAGCGATTATCGGCCATATTTGGCCAATTACCGGCCGTTCTGGCTGATGATCATTTCGTGTGATAGGTCATGTTCATATTCTAAATCAACGATGAGCTGACATGCATGATGACGGCTGATCATTGATTTGAAGCATGACCTAAAATGCTGATAAAAATAGTGATGGTCTGTTGGCCATCGCTTCATGTAATAGGAGCATCGGCAACAGACGGCCGCTCTCTCCCATGGGCCACCTGGACTATCTAAGGAAGTCCCCCTCCCCGTCAGTGCATGTAGTAGCACCGACAGCAAGTGGGGAACTGGGATCAAACAAGCACGGACCTGACAGCATGCACCCCTCCCTGCATTGATTAATGAGCTTAAAGCCAAGCTCTATGCTTCAGTCAGTGGGGGAGGGAGGAGGTGTGCATCCTGTGGCTCAGGACCGCCTCTTTGACACTTGAGCATGAAGCTTTAAGAACAAAAAGATTGGCATGGCGAAATCTAATATATTCTACACGTGCAGTTGGCAGCGAGTCAGACACCACCGTAGACTATCCATAGCCAATCCAATCACAGTACCAGCGTAAAGACAACTGGCACCACCCCGTAGGCTAATAAGTCAAATATTTACTAAACCAGACTGTGCTGTAGGGAAGGATACAGGATACTATATCACATACAGTGAGGAAAATAAGTATTTGATACACTGACGATTCTATAAGTTTCCCCATCCATAAAGAAGAGAGGTGTTATATTTATTGTTGGTACACTTCACTTGTAAGACACAGAATCTATTAAAAAAAAAATCCCATTGTATGATTTATAAATAATTATTTTGCATTTTATGACATGAAACAAAGATTTGATAAAATAGAAAAACATTTGATCCAGAAACCAAAATGTTGAGACCAAAAAAGTTCTATTTTGGTCTCATCTGACCACATGACCTTCTCCCATGCTTCCTCTGCATCATCCAGATGGTCACTGGCAAACTTTAAACAGGCCTGGACATGTGCTGGGGTGAGCAGGGGGACCTTGTGTGCCTTGCAGGATTTTAATTTATGACAAAGTAGTGTGTTACTAACAGTAATTATTGAGACTGAGGTCCTAACTTTCTTCAGGTCATTGACCAGGTCCTCCTGTGTAGTTGTGGGCTGATTCCTGACCTTTTTTAGAATCATCCTTACCCCATGAAGCAAGATCTTGCATGAATCCCAACTTCGAAAAATTGCATCAACAGCTGTTTTCTCCCCAAGCTGCTTGCCTCTTGTCCTGTAGCCCATCCCAGCCTTGTGCAGGTATACAATTTTGTCCCTGGTGTCTTTAGACAGCTGTTTGGTTTTCGCCATGGTGGTGAGGTTGGAGTGTGATTGATTGTGTGTGGGGACAGATGTTTTCTTTTTTATACAGTTAACAGGTACCATTAATACAGGTAATGAGTGCAGAGTAGAGGCTTCTTAAATAGAAAAAAACAAAACACTATCTGTGAGAGATGAAATTTTCGCAACCTGGAAGGGGATCAAATACTTATTTCATGCACTAAAATGCAAATTAATTATTTAAAAGTCATACAATGTAATTTTCTGGAATATTTTTGTATACATTCTGGTCTCTCCAAGTTGAAGTGTATCTACAATAAAAATTATGGACCTCTCCATTCTTTGTAGGTGGGAAAAATTGCAGCGTATCAAATACTTATTTTCCCCACTGTATATTTAACCAATGCTACAACTACCTATGGCTTAGAAATAACACTCAACTTACCACAGTATTTGTGGGGTCCAACTTTAGAACCTCAGTGAAGAACTTGTGAGCTTCTGAAAAGTTATTCTGGCCAAGATGAAGAAAAGCTCTA
Organism: Dendropsophus ebraccatus; assembly: GCF_027789765.1. Taxonomy (NCBI): domain Eukaryota; kingdom Metazoa; phylum Chordata; class Amphibia; order Anura; family Hylidae; genus Dendropsophus; species Dendropsophus ebraccatus. Next base: position 133,832,649 of record NC_091459.1, on the reverse strand, counting down.
GAAAGAGTAACATAGAGAGTTTGGTCATTGTGTATAAAGATTTTATTACCAACCCCCAAGGTTTGAGCTCCAGGTAGATATAGGCCTGACAATCATAGGCTAATGCATTACACTCCACCCTTAATGGGGCTTAGAAAGAAAATATGGCCACTTTCTTCCAGAAACAGCAACAGTCGTGTCCTTAGTTTGGGTGTGGGGGGTTTACAGCTCAGTTCCATTGAGGTGAATTGTAATACCACACACAACCTGAGGATAGGGGTGGTCCGGTTTTTGCAAGAAAATATCTGTGTTTATGCTGGATAACCCCTTTAACATTACCAGCTAATGGTCCAAACCTTAAAACGTTGAGGCCGTACCGATACTTGGCTCAGATAACAATGACACTGTACAAAAAGAACAATAACCATTTAGCCCCCCCCCCCCTCCCCAGTTAACGTTGTAGTTTACAATCCAAAAACTTGAATGAAATGAACATGAATATAACTATAGTCCCCCGTACGTACTTGTTCATCAGAACCATTATCCTATTGTGCGCTTCGTCTTTATTTGCTAGATTCTGGATGACTTTCTCCACATCCTGATAATACTTCTCAGCCGTTTTTATGTCTCCAATCTGAAAATAAAAGTATAAATGTAAGCATATAGAATTGTTTAGAGAACCATATGAGGGTATAACAAGGAGAGATGTGGGAAAAAGAGAGAGAGAGTGTCTTCTCCTCTGGAGGACCCAGCACGGCCATGCATTACAAAGAACAAACATAACTTTCTATGGGAACTCTGTAATGCATCATTTTCCCCAGTGGTGGCGCTGCAGGACAATTAACCTCTTAAGGACGGAGCCAATTTTCGTTTTTTCCTTCTTGTGTTTAAAAGGCCATAGCACTTGCATTTTTTTTCACCTACAGACCCACATGAGCCCTTATTTTTGCGTCACTAATTGTACTTTGCAATGGCAGACTTAATTTTTGCATAAAATATGCTGCAAAACCAGAAAAAAAGTTACATGCGCCGTGAAATTGAAAAAAAAAAACAAAAAAACAAAAAACCAACGCATTTCTTTTTCTTTGGTGTTTTTTCATTTATGGAAAAACTGACTTTTTTTTTTTTAATTCTCAATTTTATTAAGATTTTAAAATTTTATGTGCACACACACTCAGAAAGGAAAACGGTACATCCATAAAAGTACACAACTTGGTATACACAACCCCCAACGGGAGGTAACCTTTAAAGAGTATGAAAAAGTAAGAAAGTGGGCTACCACTCGGACCATGACCGAGAAGTAGTTTCTAAACGGGATAAAGAAGCCGGGGGAAGAGAGAGGGGGAGCAAGAACGGGGAAAGCAGAGGGGAGGGGGAGAAAAAAAAGAGGGGGGAGAGAAACGGAAAAAGGGGGGGGGGGGCGCACCTCACTGAGCCAAAAGCATCCTGTACTCGGCCGTCTCAACTGACATGTTATATATATACCTCAAGTCAGTACGATTAAAACGATATGCAACTTGCATAACCTTTATATTATTTGGTGGCTTTTAAAAAAAATAAAACCTTCCTTAAAAATGTGAGGTGTCATTTTTTGCGCCACGATGTGTTCTTTCTATTGGTACCTCGATTGCGTATATGTGACTTTTTGATTGCGTTTTATTACAATGTTTCTGGATTTGATGCGACCAAAAATGCACAAATTTTTGCACTTTGCCGGGTCTTGGTTGTGATTATGCACGCGGCGATACCAAACATGTTTATTTATTTATTTTTATTTATAAAATGGGAAAAGGGGGTGATTCAGACTTTTATTAGGGGAGGGTTTTTTTTTTTTTAATGAAGCCTTTTTTTACCACTTACACATTAATTAGAAGTCCCTGGGGTTAGGGTTATTCCCCCCCCTGGGGTTAGGGTTATTCCCCCCCCTGGGGTTAGGGTTATTCCCCCCCTGGGGTTAGGGTTATTCCCCCCCTGGGGGACTTCTAATACAACTACACTGATCTATCATAGATCTCTCATAGGGTTTGAGGGGGGGGGGGGGGATCCGCCACTAGACACTAGGGATGGGCTGCAAATAACACTGTTAATTGCAGCTGTCATGTTTGACGGCTGCATCTAACGGTGTTAATTAGCGGGTGCGGCGATCGGCCCACAGTTAATCGTGAGTCCGACGCTCCATTCATTCTCTATGAGCGTCGGACTCATCCCAGGAGCGCCGGCGCCGAAATCTCCGTCACCGGACCGGATCAAGAAGCGGGACCCAGCGCGATCAGGTAAGTATAGGGGGCTCTAGCGGGGGGTCGGGAGCTGGTCACCCCAGCACGGGGGGTGACAGGTTCCCTTTAAGGTCTTAAATACACATGGTTCCTCTGACAGTAGGCCTTAGGTGTCAAGAAGAAGAGGATCTGACTAGCACTATTGTCAGGAGATTCCATAGAAAATGGTAAAATCTGTCAAATATTAAAGGGGTTATCCAGACACAGAAAAACACAGCTGCTTTCTTCCAGAAACAGCACCACTCCTGTCCTCAGTTTGGGTGTGGGTTTTACAGCATAGTTCCATTGAAGTGAATGGAGCTGAACTGTAATACCACACACAACCTGAAAACAGGGGTAGCGCTCTTTTTGCAAAAAAATAGCTGTGTTTTTTCTAATTCTGTATAATCCCTTTAAATGTCAGCAGTTTCAGTCTCATTTGGTGGAGCAGCTGTGTAGGAATAATCTAGTCAGGTTTTAGCCCAAAACTTTAGTATTTCGAATAAATTGTTTCAATTAGTGTAAAAACACAAAGATAACATTTAAAGCGACTTCTTGTCCATTGTGAGAAGAAAAGGAATGAAAAATAAACACAGGGATGAATTAATTGTATTGTACAGAAAGGCAAACAAGCGGCTTCATCAGAGCTCCCCGTCATCCGCAGCGGCACATGGATCACAGCCACAGTGCCAATACTCACCATACTTCCTAATCCGATCCTAATACCTCTCACCATATAATAGCCAGGTGGGGCCGGGTGCATGTCTGTGATACTGTGCCAGTGGCCTATAATGGGGTCTGCTGGGTTCACGTGTGGTCTCTGTTGTTTTGATAAGCAAAATAGCGCTAATCTTCCTATAATATATGAGGGGATATGCGGCAGAGGCTCCAAATGGAACTGCCAATGTGAACAGAGCCTTACTTGTTACTTATAATTTATTATTTATTTTAATTTTTTTGCAGAAATCAATAGTCCAGGCGGTTTTAAGAAACTTTGTAATTTGGTTTATTAGGCAAATATGCATTCAAAAAGACTTTCCCCAGCCCCCCCCTCTCTCTCATTCACTGCTCATTGTCAGAAAATCTCGACTCTTTTACATCAGTCGAGCCCTGTGTAACCTATGGAGAGGGGAGGGGGGGGGGAGGAGTTGCCAGCAGAGAGCAGAGAACAAAGGATTACACAGCAGGATCTGTGTGAAAGACGGTATTCAGAGGTCAGAGCTGACTTCAGAGTAAAAAGCCTGGTGATGTAGCTGTAAATGAACTCTTTGTTGTCCTGTTTTGGTGCCTCATCTCACTCCACCCCTCCCCTCTCCACAAGAGAACAATGAAGACAGGGGGGAGAGCTTCAAACTGCATTTTTCATGATAAAAATGCATTTTTTTGGCCAAACAACCCAATTACAAAGTTTCTTAAAATCGCCTGTACTATTGTTTTCTGCAAAAAAATTAAATAAAATAAAAACAGTGACACTTTAAAAGATACATTTCCTTTAGGAATAACAGAGGGACGACACAATGCAGAGACCTAAAGTGTGAAAAGATGCTGCAGAACGGTCACCTAGGAATAGGTTTATATGATGTTCAGTCACGTCCGCACACAGTCCCCTATTTCTCAGCCCATTTCAGGCACTTACACAGAGAGTCTTGGTTTTACCTTCTCCATTAGATGTAATTTAGCTTCTCTTTAATCTATCGGCGCGCCGGCTGTATGATTGGGAGCTGGCTCCGCTTTCACATGGCCAGGGGCCACAGATGGGAGAAGAATGGACTGATTTAAGGAGTCTTTATTTGCTAGCAAGCCAAATGAGATAAGAAATCAGTACACCCATTTCCACGTTCAATCATTTTCCTCTGAATTGGAGAGCAGCGGGAGGGTTAGCGCAGAACATCCAGGATTAATGAGCCAATAAGTAGTGCACAAAGTTCTCGTCTCCTTAGTTCTTAGTGAAAGCTGTGAGCTCAGGGCTGGGAAACAGGGCTGATAATGAAATGCAGAGAAATGTCGATAGACGGCTGACTATAGCCAGGGCCCACATTATTAGGTGTACTCCGGGCTTACGTGTAGGTGCACGGGGTAACATAGCATGATGCATCCTCTCCCCGAGATGAATAGTTCCGCTCCACCATCCTGGGTGTAAATCCCAACAGATGCAAATTAACAGGTTTATGGCTGCACAGCTATCTGCATAGATAATGATATTGTGTCTTTGGGCCCTATTCCACCGGACGATTATCGTTCAGATTATCGTTAAATCGTTCGAATCTAAACGATTATCGTTCAGTTGAAATGCAGTTAACTATTAACGACCGAACGAGAAATCGTTGATGACTTTATAAGACCTGGACCTATTTTTATTGTTGCTCGTTCGCAAATCGTTCGCATTGAATAAGGGTGGTATTACACGGAACGATTATCGTTCAAAAAATCGTTAAATCGTTCGGATTTGAACGATAATCATTTCGTGTAATAGCAGGCAACGATTAAACGACCAACAAGAAATCGTTGATCGTTTAATAGGATCCAGACCTATTTTTATCGTTTGATCGTTCGCTCATCGTTCGGTGGAATAAGAATTCACAGCTGAAACGTACGCAATATCGACGTCTAAACGACCGTAAGAACGATCATAAATAACGATCATCGTTTCGTGTACTTGGGCGAACGATTTCGGGTCGTTTGCTTTAGCGGTCGTTTAAGATCGTTTATCGTTAGTCATCGGAAAATTGCTTGGTGTAATAGCACCCTAAGACGTCGTTCGGTCGTTCGCAATAGATACGAACGCAATAGCGAATAAATAGCGAAGAAAAACTATCGCAATTACGATCATAAGTAACGATTATCGGTCAATGGAAATGAGTGAACGTTTTCAGGTCTTTCGCAATAGATTATGCACACGATAATCGTCCGGTGAAATCGTGCCCTTTGTAATATCCAGACAGGACGACATGTGGCTAAAGGCCCTATTACAGGAAACTATTATTGGCCAAATCAACGATGTACAAACAATTTCTCGATCGTTGCCTGCAATTACACAGAACCATTATCGTTTAAATTTGAACGATATAAAGTTTGGGGTTTTTTTTTGCACAATAATTGTCGTGTGTAATAGGGCCCTAAGACTAACGACTATGATAGCAGTGCTGCCGCCGCTCCGTGGTGTAGCGGTATCTTCGATGGGCTGCCTGGACGATCTAACAACCACCTGGGAAGCCGAATCTCTCCTGCTACGTCTTTGAATGGAAATGACATGTTAATTCTTTGAGCGGAGGTGCGCGAGCCCTACCATTCAAAAACATAGCAGGAGAGATTCGGCATAGAGTCCGCAGATGGAAGTTCTCGTTGGAATGTCTGCGCCAAATCCGTAGTAAGAATGGGCCCTAAAGGGCTTGTTTGCCAATTAGTTTTTTTTTTTTTTTTTTCAAATCAACTGGTTCCAGAAAGTGCTGGAGTTTTGTAATTTACTTCTAAAAAAAAAATCTTCCAGTACTTTCCAGCTGCTGTATGTCCTGCAGAAAGTTGTGTATTCTCTCCAGTCTGACACAGTGCTCTCTGCTGCCCCCTCTGTCCATGTCAGGAACTGTCCAGAGAAGAAGAGGTTTTCTATGGGGATTTGCTACTACTCTGGACAGTTCCTGACATGGACAGAGGTGGCAGCAGAGAGCACTGTGTCAGACTGGAAAGAATACACCACTTCCTGCAGGACAAACAGCAGCTGATAAGTACAGGAAGACAAGATTTTTTTTAAAACAAGTAAATTACAAATCTCTGGCACTTTTTAGCAGCAGTTGATCTGAAAGGTTGTTTTTTTTTGTGAACCTGTCATCTCTCGGGCTATAAGCTGTTCCCAATACCTGGCAGCTGCTATGTGTTTCAATGCTGTGCCTATAAGTTTCCAGTAACGCCGCACTTCAACAAAAATCACCTTTTACTGGCGGTCCTGGTGCTCGGTATGGAGTCATTAAGAATAAGTGACAGCAGCATCTAGTGGCACCACCTGCATCCCTCTTCCACCTCCTACTTGACAGACACCACAAGTGCCAGACACTTAATACAAGCCTGAGCGGGCAGTAGGAGCGCACGGGCAGCATAAGCTGCTGCAGCTCCACTTCCACACTTACTTACCAATTAAAGGGGTACTCCAGTGGGGGAAAAAAAAAAAATCATTCAAATGAACTGGTGTCAGAAAGTGGAACAAATTTGTAATTTACTATTTATTAAAAAAATAAATAAATAAAATTATATATATATATATATATATATATATATATATATATATATATATATATATATATACACATATATATACACATACACTCACCGGCCACTTTATTAGGTACACCATGCTAGTAACGGGTTGGACCCCCTTTTGCCTTCAGAACTGCCTTAATTCTTCGTGGCATAGATACAACAAGGTGCTGGAAGCTTCCTCAGAGATTTGGTCCATATTTACATGGTGGCATCACTCAGTTGCCGCAGATTTGTCGGCTGCACATCCATGATGCCAATCTCCCGTTCCACCACATCCCAAAGATGCTCTATTGGATTGAGATCTGGTGACTGTGGAGGCCATTGGAGTACAGTGACCTCATTGTCATGTTCAAGAAACCAGTCTGAGATGATTCTAGCTTTATGACATGGCGCATTATCCTGCTGAAAGTAGCCATCAGATGTTGGGTACATTGTGATCATAAAGGGATGGACATGGTCAGCAACAATACTCAGGTAGGCTGTGGCGTTGCAACGATGCTCAATTGGTACCAAGGGGCCCAAAGAGTGCCAAGAAAATATTCCCCACACCATGACACCACCACCACCAGCCTGAACCGTTGATACAAGGCAGGATGGATCCATGCTTTCATGTTGTTGACGCCAAATTCTGACCCTACCATCCGAATGTCGCAGCAGAAATCGAGACTCATCAGACCAGGCAACGTTTTTCCAATCTTCTACTGTCCAATTTCGATGAGCTTGTGCAAATTGTAGCCTCAGTTTCCTGTTCTTAGCTGAAAGGAGTGGCACCCGGTGTGGTCTTCTGCTGCTGTAGCCCATCTGCCTCAAAGTTGGCCGTACTGTGCGTTCAGAGATGCTCTTCTGCCTACCTTGGTTGTAACGGTTGGCTATTTGAGTCACTGTTGCCTTTCTATCAGCTGGAACCAGTCTGCCCATTCTCCTCTGACCTCTGGCATCAACAAGGCATTTCCGCCCACAGAACTGCCGCTCACTGGATGTTTTTTCTTTTTCGGACCATTCTCTGTAAACCCTAGAGATGGTTGTGCGTGAAAATCCCAGTAGATCAGCAGTTTCTGAAATACTCAGACCAGCCCTTCTGGCACCAACAACCATGCCACGTTCAAAGGCACTCAAATCACCTTTTTTCCCCATACTGATGCTCGGTTTGAACTGCAGGAGATTGTCTTGACCATGTCTACATGCCTAAATGCACTGAGTTGCTGCCATGTGATTGGCTGATTAGAAATTAAATGGTAAAGTGCAGTTGGACAGGTGTACCTAATAAAGTGGCCGGTGAGTGTATATATATATATATATATATATATATATATATATATATATATATATATATATATATATATATCTATCTATATATCAGGTCTTCCAGTACTCCAGTACTTCCTTTTTTTTTTAATTACTAAGTGTGTCCCTTTAAAACACTGAACACAGCAACTACCATGAACCAGGGTGAGCCCATCAGGGAGCCAAAAGTTTCTCTTAAAAAAAAAAGTTTCTATGGCGCCATCCCACAGAATATACAATTTACAGAAACAAAAACAAAACAACAGAAGTGATGATATCTATCTGAGAAAATAAAACATTGCTAAGCTGTATCGATCCCATCAGGTGTGGAGTGATAGCGCTGACTGGGTGACAGGCCGGTGACATATTGCCGTCCTTCCCTGTCAGGATGAGAGATGGGCCTATTACACTGCAGGAGTTGTCAGCGGAGAAATCTCCCAATCTTGTCAGGCTGAGGCTGACCACATGCACAGATATCATATAACATCCCTTATCTGGGATCCGACAACCGCAAGCTATTCCTCTTATACGCTCCGGATTTCACGCTCTACACATGGCTTTCACCATTATTAGGCTTGTTTGTGGTTTTAATAATCTTATTACTAACACTAAACTATCTCTAAGGTTCCCAGATTCTGCAACGTTACCTGAAGCTTTAGCCTCGAAATACAGAAATATACGGAAAAAGTTACTAAGGCCTGAGCTGCTGAAAGGAGACGGTGGGAGTGTGGGACCATCCCAAAATGTCACCCTAAAGGGGCCTGAAATGACAAATGTCTTACCAAAACTTCCATCTGGATTAATGCCAGGTAGTTTTCTCAAGCAAAAAAAAAAAAAAATAAAGATAAGCTGTCACCATGGGGTATTGGGAGCCCGAGCTTGCCCTTCTGAAAATCTTGTCAATTAAAGTGGTTAAAGGGGCTTTCTGGTCCTTTTGAGAAAATTACTACATGGAAAGACAGGAGAAGAGTAAGGGCCCTATTACGTGGGACGATTATCATGCGAAAAATCGTTATATCGTTCAAATTTAAACGGAAACTGTTCTGTGTAATTGCAGACAACGAATGAAAAATGGTTCGTATGTCATTGATTTAGATCCAAACCTAAAATTATCGTTAATCGTTCGCTGTAATTCCACATTCGTTCTCTCAAGTTCCGCATTTGTTCACTAATCGTTCAGTGTAATTGCACATTGTCCATTGTTTTGCTGGGATCAGATGGAGTAAACGATCATAGTAACGATCGCAATACTGATCGTAATAACGATCTTAACTAATGACCATCACTGTGTAGTATGGTGAACAATTTCAGGTTAACGATAAACAATCTTGTTTGCGGTCGTTAATCGTTAAAAATCGTTCCGTGTAATAGAACCCTAACTTTAGCTTGCTCCTGTTCTGTCCCACTCATCAAAGTCTCCAGTCTCCAAAGTCCTTATCACCTACTGCTTCCTCTTATCACCACAGACAGAACAGGAATTCTCAGTTTCACCCCTAGTGGTGAGAATGAAAACTGCAAGATATAGGGCCCTATTACATGGGACGATTATCGTGCGAAAAATCGTTATATTGTTCGAATTTAAATAATAATCGTTCTGTGTAATTGCAGGCAACGATCGAAAAACCGTTCGTATGTCGAATCGTTTGTAAATTCCCTATTTGTTCACTAATCGGTCAGTGTAATTGCACATTGTTCATTGTTTTGCTGGGATCAGAAGGAATAAACAATCATAGTAACGATCGCAACTAACGACCATCGTTCTGTGTAATATAGTGAACGACTTCCGGTTAACGATAAACAATCTTGTTTGCAATCGCTAATCCTTAGTCGTTAATCATTAAAAATAGCCCAGTGTAATAGGACCCTTGTGCTAGTGTCGTTTATAAAAAAATTTGCTGCGTCATAGAGTCAAAATGTTTGATCGGTCCGGGTCTGAGTGTTCAGACTCGTACCGATCAGGAGAACGAGTCGGGAGAGGTCACATTGCAGCACAGTCCACTCTCGCGCTGTGTAAGAGAGAAAAAAAAAAAGTCGGGTCCATAGACTTACAATATGAGTCCGACTCTTTTTTTCTTTCTAACACACACAGGAGTAGACTGCACAGCAACGCGTCCTCTCCCACCCCTTCTCCTGATCGGTACAGGTTTGAACACTCAGACCCGGACCGATCAAAACTTTTGACATGTCTCTATGACCTTTCAAAACGACAAGTACACTTTAAGAAAAAAAAAAAAAAATCTTAAAGGGAAAGTACCTATCCTAAAGAGAAAGAAGTATGTAACCTGCTGATAAGTCCCTTCGGTGCTCGAGGTGCTGAGGAGAGTAAGTTTCTTATCTTCCTCCTCCGCGCAGTTTTGGTGATATAAGGAGTTTAATGCTAATAAGCAGCGCCCCTCCTAACGAACATCAGCAGAGTGGACTGGGAGGGGGCGGATTGGTGCACTGGGGGCAGTAGTCCCACACCTCGAGGATTAAAACAACTTCTTGGCATACCGATTAAGCTCCTTATATCACTAAAACGGCGCAGAGGATGAAGGTAAGATGCTTACTATCCTCAGTGCTATAGGGTGATATCAGCAGCTTAGATGCTTCTAACCTGCTGATCGTTTCCCTTTAAAAAAAATATGCTTAAACATAAAAACTTGATGTGAACAATAGGTCATTTTCTGGTGACACATTCCCTTTAAGGTTAATGACAACCCCGCTAGACCCATTTATAGCCCCTTGAAGCTGGGTAACGTTGGAAATGCTGGCCTCAGTGTAGGAGTCGATCATCCTGCACGATGAGACGATGGAGTGGCACCATCAGAGGTGGCAGCACAATGCTATAACATGGAGCAGGACGATGTTATAATAGGAGCCTCCAACTCTGTTATTATCACCTAGTGATCCATGTAAGATGACAGGACCTGATGTGAGCAGACGCTCCCTTACAGCCAGGACATCAGCAGGCTATACAGGCTGCTGCGGTTTCTCCATGTAAATTGTGAGTTCTGCAGTTTCTGCCTCCAGAAATTCCACTCAGTGGTAAAAATATTGAGAAATCTGTAGATAAATAGGGCCAAAGCCAGAGCTCATCCCGGCCAACATAAACGCGCGCGCTGGCCTCGGACCGAGACGGTGGCCTCGTATGGCCCAGTGCAGCCAAGAAGGTCACAGTCAGCTGAAGGCCTATTGCATTCACACAGTAATACATGATATTTTGGACACCTGTCATGACTGATATGCCAACCTGTGCAAGAAACTAGAGCAGCTCTGACAAGGGGATTATAGCTCGGATCCCTAAGCCCTGGGCTTACGCTCTCCTGTGTGACGATAGCGCAGAGTCTCCTCATTTCCCACTAGGAGCCGTCTCTCTCTCCTCTTCTCACTACCTGCAAACACTCCGGCCTCATCACATTGTAAGACACGTTTACCATCATTGCCTAATAACGGCCAATCCGCAGGTGGACACCAGAACAAATGAGGTCCCCTGTGGACCCCCCACCCCCTCCTGATGTATTATTTAATGACCACGTACATTACTTGTCTGCAATTACCTGAAGAAAAATCCTGCCGATGCCGCTCAGCAACTGCGGCTCCTGCTCCGGATAATACCCGACGACGGTGTGATAGGCGTCTACCGCGAGAACGTAGTCCTGGAAGAGCAGACAAAGCGTTAGTGCATCACCTACAACACATAGTCATCACTCAATACACCCAGAAACCCACTGTATGAGACATGGCCATACTACGTAAGGCTTCACCAAAACAGGAATTGCCGGCAGTGAAAAATCTAAAATTTTTTTGGTTTTTTCACTTTTAAATGGAAATTTCATTGGTAGAGTTTTTTTTTTTTTTTTTGCATATTTACTCAGGTCTGGCTGTAGTTTTGCCTGCTCTACATAAGGATGATATAAAGTGACTATTGAAATCAATGGGATTTGGAAACATGTTTTTTTTTTCCCCCTGCTCGTGTGAACATACCCTTACAGGATGATCAGAACGACTAAATATAGTATGTTCTACTTGATATACTTTCTTGTTTTGCTTTAGAATGTTAGGTCTTGTTGTTCCTGTTATTCCCCCAGGAAATGTATGAATAAATTGACAAGTGGATATAACCGTAGTGACAGACCCTACTGACAATGAGAATAAGGGGGAAAAAAAAGAAAAGAAAAACAAACACCCAGTTAATTTGTTCACACATTTCATGGTGGGAATAACAGAGTATCGGGACAATGCAGCGTTTTAAGAAAAAATGCTCTAGTATTATTTATGCTGAATAAGGAACCAGAGATGTCAGAGAGCCGACAGGTCCTGCTCCTTCTAATACAGACAGTAGGCACGCTGCACTATACCTCCTGCCATAATGGAAAATACCGCCATGGACCTGTACATCAATGAGGTCTGTCAGGGCTCCTGTGCCTCCAGCCAGGAATAATGCACCGCCATGATTTTATTCAGTAATAATGCTCTGATAGAGTAATAATGTCCCTTGCTATGCCCCCATAGGGTAATAATGCCCCCATAGGGTAATAATGCCCCCATAAAGTAATATTGACCCCTACTGTGCCCCCATATAGTAATAAGGCCCCTTGTGTTCTCATAGAGTAACAATGCCTCTTGCTGTGCCCTATATAGTAACAATGCCCCCTGCTGTGCCCCATATAGTAACAATGTCCCCTGCTTTGCTTCCATAGAGTAATAATGCCCCCTGTGCCCCCATATAGTAACAATACCCCCCTACTGTGACACAATATAGTAATAATGCTCAGTGTGCCCCATAGAGTAATAGTGCCCCCATATAGTAATAAAGACCCTTGTGCTTCCATAAAGTAGTAATGACCCTTGTGTTCCCATAGAATAATGCCCCGTGCTCCCATATAGTAATAATGCCCCCGTGCACCCATATAGTTGTAATGACCCTTGTGCTCCCATAGAGTAACAATGTCCCCTGTGCCGTAATATAGTAATGCCTCCAGTGCTCCCATAGAGTAATAATCCCACCTGTGCCGCTATATAGTAATAATGCCCCCTCTGCTCCCATATAGTAATAATGCCCCTTGTGCTCCCATAGAGTAATAATCCCCCGTGCCGCTATATAGTAATAATGTCCCCTGTGCCGCTATATAGCAATAATGTCTCCAGTGCTTCTATATAGTAATAATGCCCCCTGTGCCCCCATATAGTAATAATGCCCCCTGTGCCCCTATATAGTTGTAATGACCCTTGTGCTCCCATAGAGTAATAATGTCCCCTGTGCCGCTATATAGTAATAATGCCTCCAGTGCTCCCATAGAGTAATAATGCCTCCATTGCTTCTATATAGTAATAACGATTCATGTGCCCCTATATAGTAATAATGCCCCCTGTGCTCCCATATAGTTTTAATGACCCTTGTGCTCCCATAGAGTAATGATGACCCTTGTGCTCCCATAGAGTAATGATGACCCTTGTGCTCCCATATAGTTTTAATGACCTTTGTGCTCTCATAGAGTAATGATGACCCTTGTGTTCCCATAGAGTAATGATGACCCTTGTGTTCCCATAGAGTAATAATGACCATTGTGCTCCCATATAGTTTTAATGACCCTTGTGCTCCCATAGAGTAATGATGACCCTTGTGTTCCCATAGATTAATAATGCCCCCTGTGCTCCCATAGATTAATAATGCCCCGTGCTCCCATATAGTAATAATGCCCCCCCTGTACCCCCATATAGTAATAATGCCCCTTGTACCCCTATATAGTAATAATGCCCCCTCTGCTCCCATATAGTAATAATGCCCCTTGTGCTCCCATAGAGTAATAATCCCCCCTGTGCCGCTATAAAGTAATAATGTCCCCTGTGCCGCTATATAGTAATAATGCCTCCAGTGCTCCCATAGAGTAATAATGCCTTCAGTGCTTCTATATAGTAATAATGCCCTCTGTGCCCCCATATAGTTGTAATGACCCTTGTGATCCCATAGAGTAATAATGTCCCCTGTGTCGCTATATGGTAATAATGCCTCCAGTGCTCTCATAGAGCAATAATGCCTCCAGTGCTCCCATAGTTATAATGCTTCATGTGCCCCTGAATAGTAATAATGCCCCCTGTGCTCCCATATAGTTTTAATGACCCTTGTGCTCCCATAGAGTAATGATGACCCTTGTGCTCCCATGACCCTTGTGCTCCCATATAGTAATAATGACCCTTGTGCTCCCATATAGTAATAATGTCCTCTGTGCCGCTATATAGTAATAATGCCTCCAGTGCTTCTATATAGTAATAATGCTTCATGTGCCCCCATATAGTAATAATACCACAATAATCCTGACAAACTCGACTATAGACTGTCACAAAGAGAAAGAGATCTGCTGATTTGGTCTGCAATGGCCAAAAGATAAAGGCTGCTGAAGCATCATGGGGAGGGAGACAGACAAGAGCCCCCCAACTGATCCTGACAATAATTCACACTCTGTATCCCGGCCCACCAGGAACATATAACCCGCTGCCTTATATCATCTAATGGATGCCTTCTATCTGGATGTGTTATGTTCTGTCAGTCACTGGTGTCTTTCTACATTGAAAATTGTTATTTATTTTAATTAGAGAAATCCACTCTTTATTCTGGATAATTTGCCACATTTACCACCTAATGTTAATGTATTAGGACCCTCGGAGACAGGAGGCATTGTGTGATTACTGAGGATGTAGACGTGAGCGATGTGTCCTTCCTATAACCCATTAGACACCCACCACTCTACCATGTGATACAGAGACTCTATAAGGATAATGGCCCCATCATCCGAGCACTATACAACCAATTATCAACCTTCTCACATGTGCATACAGCCGGCGGAATGACAAATCTACTATACTCTACCCAAGTCTTGGCATCATTTTAATAAATGTTTTCCCTTATGGCATTATTATCCAAATTGCTGTATATAGACAGACACAGCGCTCTTCTTCACATCTCTATCACTGCTACCTACAGCTCCATACAGCAAATATACCCTGCAGGGGTCACTTATAGCTATAACGTCCCGCTCCTTATTACACTGAGCTCCAGCAAGAGGGCATAGGTGCCCCTTACATCAGACCCTCCTCTATCCTTATACCAAGAACTGTATTAAAAAGGTTCTTCAGTCAACTATTTGTCAAGGGTCTATTCGTATGTATATACAGAACTTTATAACTTTCATACATGCTTTGTGTAACTATTCCTCACAATTTCCAAGATCTCTGCTTCCTTTGGTGATTGGAGTGCTAAAACCTAATACAGTGACCCTTTGGTGGACGACACCTGCTCTACACAGGCCATCTGCAGACACCATTCAGTGATACTGCCTCCTGTGCCTCCACCCAGTTATAATGCCCTCTGTGTCTCCACTCAGTGATACTGCCCCCTGTGCCCCTACCCAGTGATACTGCCCTGTGTCTCCACTCAGTGATTCTGCCCCTTGTGTCTCCACTCAGTGATACTGCCCCCTGTACCCCTACCCAGTGATACTGCCCTGTGTCTCCACTCAGTGATAATGCCCCCATGTGTCTCCACTCTCAGTGATACTGCCCCCTGTGCCTCCACTCAGTAATAATGCCCCCTGTACCTCCACCCAGTGATACTGCCCCCTGTGCCTCCACACAGTAATAATGCCCCCTCATCCCCCATATAGTGATAATGCCTACATACAGTAATAATGTCCCCATCCTATAGCAACAGCTTTGGGCACTATGGCAGCTACTTACAGAAGCAGGGACAAACTGGGATTTGGATGAATCAGATTTTTTTTTTACTTTTTTGGAGGGGTGGGGGTGGGCTTTAGATTAAAATCTCTTTAGAATTAAGAGATTTGCTAATGTCTAGTTGCAGGTAATACTGTGGACTGTCGCGGTCACTTAAACAGTTAAAACAGTAGATACTCATACGTAAAGTCACCATGTAGCCCTAGCCTTACTCCTAGCTCTATATAGTCAATGCTAAAGTACAAATAAAACTTTTAATTTTTTAGTTTCAGAAAAAGAAACCTGCACAGCTGCAAGCTACCTAATGGCCTCTAGATGGCAGCAAACCGCACAAGTTCAGCAGTCCTGCTAATTCCCTATATGCTCAGACAACAAAAGCGTCCTCATAGATCTGCAATTGTCAGGAAATACTTTCAACTAAACACACCTTGACTATCACAACATACCAGGTCTGAACGGGGGGAAAAAAAATAAAAACATGCAAAAAACAAGACCCAGATGGAGATTAGCCGGACCAATTATTTCTCAATTATAAATGACAGGACTTCACCATAAAAAAAACCATATGGTCATAAGATGGCAATGTGACTCTTTGGGCGGAAGAACAATTCTAGTGAAAATTAACTGCTGTCCGTGTCATATTAAAGGGGACATGTCAGAAAGTCTACTCCCCGCTAAGTTATTTGCTTTGTATTAAGAGGCAATATGTACACAAAGCAGAAAGGGATGGGGATCCTCTATGGAGAGAGCAAATGGGATGAACTCACTGGCCTATAGAGGTGGCTGCTATGAATTGCTATCTATATCTATCTATCTATCTATCTATCTATATATGATATATAGGTGTATATGTGAAATTATTAGTATCATAATTTTATTTTTATTTCTGTAATAAAGTTATATAATTTTTTTCTTTACATTGTTAGGATGACAGCAGTAAGGGGTAACATTGCCTCTCTGCTGCCACCAGTGGCTGTATCAGGAACTGCAGGGCTGCTCAAGCCCTGATCCTGGCACAGTTGTCTGTTTTACCGTATCTTAGCATGGGAAAGCTGTCTGTATGAGGAGAGTTACAGCTGTGGCACAGTGTAGGGATATATGGTGATAGATAGTTATTGCTACTCACTCTACTACTGAAACAGACAGCTTCCCCCGAAGCCTAACATCTATTCCAATGCTAATAGACGGCACTGTTAAAAAATAAAACTATATTATATATATACACATACACACACACATATACACACATACTGTACTCTGCTCATCCACAGAAGGTTTATTGTGCATTCTGTCTTTAGACCTCAATGTGGTGGAAGTCAGAATCTATACTAAATCCACAGAGTTACAGAATGCCCTCCCACATTGTTTCCCCCATATACTAGACACTGTACATTACTATATATGCAGTGTCATCTGTTTCATCCCAGCTCTGCTACATCCACACATTCCATTACTGGATCTGGGTCATGTGACCTGTGATCAGCCACCATCCTAAATTCCAGCTTAAAACCTGCCTTCACTCCCTTTTAGATCTGCTAGCAATCTGATGATGCATCTGCACAGCATCACATGAGCATATAGAACTATTTCTGCCTGTTTGGGGGGCAGTGTAATCCTAATCTTTTTATATCTCTAAATAAGCTAAAAGACAGAGTATACAGTCAGGGAGGCAGAATGGTTGATCATATGGGAAACTCTGGCTAAGATGGTGACCCCCATTGAGAGCACAGAAACACATGTATTCACCAGGTGGGTCACCATTAGATCACATGATGCAGCGGAAGAAAAGCATTCCAGGAATTTTAAGATAGAAAGTAACATCATCATGTAGTGCTTCTTAAAAGGACTTTGCTACAGAAACACAGTGGACTCGCTTCAAAATCTGCAAATATGATACAGGGTAGTCAGAACAGTATTCCATAAACGAGCACTATCTATTGGCCGTTTTTTGGATCGTATAATGGCAGGTCCTATTTATTTGCGGTATGGATTGCGGCCCTAAGGGATCTGTGACAAAAAAACAAAACAAAACCGGTTGTATGCATGAGTCCATAGAAATCGATGGGACCTATAGTGTTTTCAGACCTACTGTGTGAATACAGCCTAAAGCCATGTTCATACGCTGTAAGAGATCGGCTGTTCCGTGACCAGATGATCTTTAGCGTCGCAGAGTTCTGATGCGGGCCCATCCCTGTGCACCCGCATCAGAACTCCCCACTGCACACTATATAGCGTGCGGCCGGAGCCGCTCGCTCCATATTGTGCACGGGCAGGTTCTCTGCGGCCGCTATTCAATGTCTGTTTTCTACAGTGCAGATTGGGATCCCGGCAGGAACGTACACTATGTGTATACAATCCGGCCGGGATTCCATAGACAGAAATGTAACATATATTTCCGTAATAATCACGGCCATTGTTGCAATCGGCAACAACGGCCGTAGTTTTACGAAAATATAGGTAGTGTGAACATAGCCTAATACTGTTGCAAACAGTGGTTTTACAATGCTGAACTTACTTTTCTATACGGTTCTATGGTTATCCATGGAGTGTTGTGATATAAAGCCCATAACACGGGTGCTAAATGTCACCCTATATAACGGATTGAATGTAGTATATAAACAGGTTATTACAGCTCATCCTGTGTTGTTAAATGAATATGAAGTCTGCGAATAAATGGGCTCAGATTCCGGCCTTCCATAAATACGGCTTTCTGTACTAATAAGACTAAGGGTCACCGTCTTCTGGAAGGTTCTTCCTTCACAGGCAGCATAATCCTGACCACAGGGGAGAGCATACTGCAGGCACCAGAACTATATTCAGAAGCATTGCCCCCGTCCATAGTGGGTTTCCTATCTCTAGCCCGCGTCCCTGGCCGCCTGACTCTACGATACCACAGACTGAGGAGGGAAAACCATTCTAGTCCTCCCATAACCACCGACACACAGGACTTCTGCTCTGTGCACACTTAGGGAACCACAGACTGAAAACCGGTTTCCTGTACATGAGTGGTAGGATGGATATTCCTTACAGGCGGACACCATATATATTAGGGGAAAACAACTGGCTGTTCCATTAAATACCCCAAACTACATATTTCTGCCAATACTTTCATTTAGCAACTTTGCCTCAGCTAGACCTCTGCTTTTAGAGCAGAGTGGTGGTCGGTAACCTGGACAGCGAGCTGTTAACAATGGCAGGAAATATAAGCATATCAGGAGGAGGAGGCAAGTTTGCTCAATGAATGTATAAGTAGAAATATTTAATTTTAAGAGTCCTACAAGTACTGTATAACTACTATATTGAGATGGGAATACTTCTTTGGGCTATGTTCACACAATGTATAAACAGCAGTCGTTATTTCGCACTCAAAATAACAGCAGTTGGTTTAAATGAAAATTGCATTGAACATTATGGACAACGGCCGCAAATAATTGACATGTACATTATTTCGATGGCCGTTGTTCAATACTGTGTAAAACAGTGGACGTTGTTTGCATTGACTTCACTGCATTGTGAAAAGAACGGCGTTGTGTAAATTGAAAACAACGGCTATTTTCATAAAAAGCACCTTGTGTGAACATAGCCTTAAAGGGATTTTTTTTTCAGACAAAATAGACTCCTGAGCTACACACTAAATGGAGACAAACTGCTTCCGGCCTTGTTCACCATGTAGTGTGGGCACCGAGCAGCTGATTGGCAGACGTGTCAGAGTGTCAGCTCCCGCCAACCAGTGACTAGTGGGCTATCCTGAGGAAAACCTTTGTAACTGGAAGGCGTGTGGCCTAGAGGTGGTCCTGCCAGGACCCTTTTTTGGCAACGCCCAAGGAGGGCGTGGGTGAAAACAATTACATCCACTCACCTGCCGCCTGTGCTCCACTGTTCCACGTCGCAGGCTATTTAGCGGCTACAGCAGTGTCCCATCTCTGCCACTAAATGGCTCAGGGGGCCTGGCGTGTCACATCTCAACACCCAGAAATGTCCGAACACCAGGAATGAGCAAGGGAGGTAAATGGATGTAACAGTTTTCATCCGCCCCCTCCCCGGGCATTACCAAAAAAAGTGTCCTGGATAGAATACCCCTTTAATGTCAATGGGAGTTACCCAAATGGCATAACTCAGCTGCAACAGGTTGAATTCAGTTTCTGCGCTTCCTCTGTCCACCACCTACAGACCGTAGTAGGCCGGGAAGTCATAAAATTAAAATGTGAGGAGTGTCAAGGAGGTGGTGATGAGCAGCGCCTGCACGCCTCCCCAACCCACACACTTCCTGCCTTGACTAATTAATGAGCTGAGCACTGTATATCAATCAGTCAATACCGGGAAAGAGGGGAAGGAGGCATGCATGCTGCAGCTTGGTATCACCTCCTTGACACTTCAAATCTGAGCATTAGGGCCAGTTCACACAGAGTAAAATTGGGTAATCCTACTTGCTGTCTGTTTCAATGGGACGGGTCACGCGCCTCCGCTTCTGCCATTCTCTGCTCAAAGAATTGACATGGAGTGGAGAGGCGTGGAAGCGGTGGGGCACGAGCCGTTATATTGAGACAGATGGTAGGCGGAATTCCACCGACTTTACTCTGTGTGAGCTGGCCCTTACACAGAGCTGACCAACTCCCTTTAAGCCCTCTCTGCAGCCAGCCCCTCTGCTCTGCACTGATGAGAACCTAAAGCTGCTATCTACAAATGGGTAACTCTTCCTTCTGGGAGAGATTTTAGCTTGGCTAAAAATAAAAAATAAAAACAACAACTGTATTTTAAGGCTCTTTAGGGGCCAAATATAGACTTGTAGGGTTATTACCTCCAATAGGTGATAGCAAAGCTCTTCCTTCTGGAGGAGGGCTACCACTTGGATGGGTAGCACCACAGTTATACAAATCCTATTATAATTGTGCTCTGAATAAAAGGAGCATATAAAGATAAATGCACTATATAAAAGGTAGCCGAGTGCTGCACTGCAAGCCTAGGCTGCAATAATATACCCAAAAGAGCCAGACAATTCATATACCAGGTAAACAATAAGCAGCAATATTATACAATAGACATTAAAAAAAAAAAGGAAATCATAAAGAATACTGCATGTAAAGGGCTCCGGTTGTGTATATTCCAAATAGGAGCTGCCAGGCGGCATCGGCTTGGCATTCTTCTCCTGTATATACGGTAACTCTGCAGTTTGCTGCCGCCCACGTACCTTCATCATTAGCAGACAGTTTGCCATGGAGTACATCACCCGGCCCAGACGTGACCTCCACAGCTGAACAGAGGCTGCAAAATAAGATCAGCTCGTGAATGTGCACAAATAAATTAGAGGTTCTTTCTAGCCATCAATCATTGGTCCTATGAATTCTGATTTAAAAGATCCCCCTTGTTAACACTGCTGGGTTTCAGGCTAGAATTTTTAATACTCTGTAGGCTGCGAGTCAAGACAAAAGAGAGAGAGGAGAGAAAAAAATATATAATATATAATAATAATGTTCTTTTTTTTTTTCCATCAGTTTTTTCACTAAGGGACTGGCTCGAATAGTTCACGGATTAGGAAGTCGGCATAAATGATGCAGCCGTGCAAAACAATCAGCGACCTTCCCGGCTTCCTGGCTGAAAATGCTAATTATAATGACAAAAAAAAAAAAAGATTCAGTGTCGTAAAGGAGCATTAACATGCATACGAGGAAGCGTGCTCCAGATGATATTAGGAGCAGAACAGGAGACGGGGATGCTGGTGGCATTTGTGAATTATTGTAATGCCGCTGCAGACAGAGATGGGGGCGTCTGAGCCATATAGTTGTCAGCTTTTGGCAGCGTGAAACCCAAGAGAAACCGCTGAGCTCAACTACATCCCCCTATTGTTCTGTAGCTGGCAGCCTACATAGAGCTAAGCATCTGCCAATGTTACAAGATCAAAGAGGCTCACTAATCTTCCCGGTGCTGATGGGACCAGCAACGAACTGGTGCACGAGATTACAGCACATCCTTCAGCCCAGTGATCTGCGCATACCCTCACCCCTCACTGCAGGAGCTCTCTGCAAGGACTGCAAGCTCTTGGGGCAAGGCAGATTCCTGTGTGCCATCATGTATCGCTGAGCATCTCTGCCATCTTTCACAAACACTGCTACTCTGTCAGATCAGAATTTAGGCATCTCTCTCTAACATATACACACACACACACATATATATATATTTTTTACAGTGTATGTAAAATATAGCAAAGGTGCTTAGTGATACAAGCAATGGGGAGCAGGAATATATATGCATGTACACAAAAAAAAAATCTGTCACATACATACACACACATATATATATATATATATATATATATATATATATACATACACACACAATACATATATATATATATATATATATATATATATACACACACACAATATATATCACATATATACACAAATATATTTTCACATTCCTGATATATTAATATAAATTAAAATACAAAATAACCACTACTACAAAATAAAAAATAGATATAATATGTAAATAGAATATAAGCTATAGGAATATAAGCTACAGGAAAAAAGCCAAGTCAAGACTTTTTTTATCTGCAAAAAAAAAAAAAAAAAAGATTGTGCACAACTCATTCGCCTGGGCTTCATCATGTGATCAGCATTGCCAGGCTTCATCATGTGATCAGCATTGCCAGGCTTCATCATGTGATCAGCATTACCAGGCTTCATCATGTGATCAGCATTGCCAGGCTTCATCATGTGATCAGCATTACCAGGCTTCATCATGTGATCAGCATTACCAGGCTTCATCATGTGATCAGCATTGCCAGGCTTCATCATGTGATCAGCATTGCCAGGCTTCATCATGTGATCAGCATTGCCAGGCTTCATCATGTGATCAGCATTGCCAGGCTTCATCATGTGATCAGCATTGCCAGGCTTCATCATGTGCTCAGCATTACCAGGCTTCATCATGTGATCAGCATTACCAGGCTTCATCATATGATCAGCATTACCAGGCTTCATCATGTGATCAGCATTACCAGGCTTCATCATGTGATCAGCATTACCAGGCTTCATCATGTGATCAGCATTACCCAGGTTTCATCATGTGATCAGCACTACCTGGCTTTGTGTCTTAAACAATCTGGTGAAGCCTGGTAATGCTGATCACATGATGAAGCCTGGTTTGACAGAATTCAAACACCCCCCCTCCCCCCCCCCCCCCCCCCCCCCCCCCCCCCCCCCAAAAAAAAAAAAACCAAACAAACCAAAAACATTGCAGGCAGATGTTAATTAACAGCAAATAATGAAATTTAATACTACCCAATAAGACTAGTAGTACAATACTACTGCATTCACACCAGCACTCTGGATTCATTTGTGCCAATAGACTGGCTTATATTAAGTGACACTTTTTTTAGCCTTGTCTCATGAGGGAGCGTGGCGGTACAGATAGTGGTGCAGTGCAGGTGACTATATGTACCAATCATTGTGATGGAACAGAGCAGCATAAGGCCGTGGTCGAGCTGGCAAAAAGTCGCAAAGCTTTTTGCAACCCATTCAGTCCCCCACTTTTTGCAACCCATTCAGGCCCCTATTTGTAGGTTGTAATTGTTAGATCCCTTCCTGATTGGGTAAAGGGAAAGATCTGT
Organism: Dendropsophus ebraccatus; assembly: GCF_027789765.1. NCBI lineage: Eukaryota > Metazoa > Chordata > Amphibia > Anura > Hylidae > Dendropsophus > Dendropsophus ebraccatus. Next base: position 133,809,555 of record NC_091459.1, on the reverse strand, counting down.
CACTAGTAGGAGTGAAGCCACCAGGGACTGTCAGATGAGGAAAAGTAAATGGAGAAATTGAAAAGATTCTGGAAAAAAAAATAAAATAAAAAATCCCGATCTGTGATAGATGTAGAAATGTTTGTAAGCTTCCACTCTTTCCACTAGATTTTGGAATATGGCTGCCAGGAATCACATCTGTTCGGCTAAAGGAGCAATACGGAGGCCAAAAGCAGCGATCCCGCTCAGAGCCGGCCAAAACGCTACAAGGAAAAGTCTTCTACTTACCAAAGAGCTAGACAGACATTACTGCCCAGAATATCTGGGTAAGTTCTAGCGCTAATATAGTGAAGACATTGACTTGTGAAGGAGACCACCGGAAATGGCTGTGTTCGATGTTTTAGCTCTCTAGGTAGGGCTGGGGAACCTGTGGCCTGCCAGCTGTTGCAAAACTACAATTACCATCTTGTCTGGACAGTCAAAGCTTAAGCACGATGGGGATTGTAGTTCTGCAACAGCTGGAGGGCAGCAGGATCACTGTAGTACAAGGGAAGGTATGGGTGCCCTTTGTTCTTGACAATGGAGTGACATTGGGCGGTGGCATTTTACGATGACCCCACGTAGAAAGTCACCCAGCTACTGCCCATGTCGGTCTATGGAGACTGGCTACCACGTGTCCTTTTATATACCTGCTAGCAATGTCCATGCTCCCTAAAATACAAGTCCTATCTAATTAGGAAATCATAAAAGGCAACAATGCCGTTTTATTGCCCTCTCTAAGGGCAGATTGAAGTGAAATGTCAAAAAACAAAGCACCGTCCATTTTATAGTATCGCCCGTGCTGTCCAGCAGATTACATGGTGAGAATCTGAGCTAGAAAGTTAGGGTCCTTTAAGACAAAGGGATTTTTATCAATTAACAAACGCAAACGAGATTGTTTATCGTTAATGCGAAACCGTTCAACATATTACACAGAACGACAGTCGTCATTTACTTCATCCCATCCAGGTAAATGAAGGAAAGATGTGGAATTAGTGAACGATTTGAGTGTCAGCACCAAATGAACGATTTCTCGTTAGTCGTTTGATCATTGCCTGCATTCATACGGAACGATTATCATTCGAATTTTCGCGATAACAATCGCATTTGAGTGATAATCGTTCCGTGTAAACACAGCGAATGATCAAGCGACGAGCGAGAAGTCGTTCATTGTGATCTTTCAACATGTTCTCAAATCGTCGTTGGTCGTTCGCTGAAAATTCACAGATCGCTTTCAAAGATTCACCCTATGTGTGAAATAGGATTAAGCGATCTTAAAACGACTGCAATAACGATTTTTCCAAACGATATACCGTCCCGTCTAAACGCTGTTCGTTATAAAAAAAACATGGTTAATCGTTCGATTGGGCGAATTATCGCTCAGCGTAAACACCCATTACACTAAATGATTATAGTTTAAATTCGAACCATATAACGATAGTTTGCACGATCACCTTCCCGTGTAATAGTCCGCATTATGATAGACAGTAGTCTGTATCCTGTCAGACTATAGAATGTAAATACACTTGTGTGAGACAATGTGCTCATCTTCTATCGCTCAGCTTTGCTCACTCCACCGCCATAGCTTTTATTATAACACATGACAGCAATGCCTGTCGAATGCGGCTGACAGAACCCATCGCCTTACAATGAGGTCCACTAGGTGCATCGTGATGTACATCATTCTGTTGGGTACAATCACAAAATATGGAGGTTCCAAATAGATGGTATTGTGTACAGATCCTATACATCTTCAAATATATATCAAAGTAAGCTGAACCCTCCACTACTGATGGGTAAGGTGTATGGGGGCCTCCCTACTGTCCGCTGCCATCAAGGGTCAGACAAGCTTGTTACTTGTATCTGCCAGCTATCTGTTTTGTTCTCAGAGGGATAAACGGCTGCTAGATCTGTGTTGCAACAGCTTACCTCTCCTCACAGAGAATAGTCGGCCATGCCAAATGTCCATGTGTATGGGGTGATAGTTACTGCGGGTGTGTGGCCGTGTTTACACAGTGTAACCCATTCTAGCAGCTCTAAATGGATACGGTACAGCCAATGGTTTAGGCCTGAGAATGAGCTTTCAGCTTACTGTTCAGATCCCTTTTCCCTGTTCTTATACTAGAGCGGACCCCGGGGCTATTGTTTCTGTTGATTTTATTAAAGGTTTTTTTGAAATAGTGATAAAATAACAAAGCTATGTGCCCCGGTGTCAGCCCCTGCTGTCCCGTTCTGGTCCTTGCTGCTGGATTAGTTTACATGGCTGCCGACATGACCACTACAGCCAATGAGTGGTGGGCAGAATAGCGCCTTAGGCTGTCTTTAGAGGCCTGTCTGTACACAAGCCCTGACCTCGGTGATTGGCGCTGGCTTATAGAGGCTTCATGAGGCTCCATCAGTCATCCAGCTTCACTGCAGACGCCATTACACAGGGAGATGCCCAACAGCCAATCACTTGTCACCAGAACAGAATGACCCGATTGTCTAATGAACTGGCTGATAACTAGTCCTATCACACCGGGCTATTTGCCAGTAGTGCAATCTTCCCTCTATAGTCTGTATCAGGTTTGTCATAGTACAATGCATATCATATAGGACTATAGATTGCAGAAGTATACAAGGTGATGATACAGCATGATAAAGTGCAAAGTGCATAACAAGTACCAAATCAAACTCAAAGTGTTCTGCATACCGCGTTTCCCCGAAAATATATTCATGCAAAGCAGGGACAGAGCGTATGGTATGAGGGCTTCCGGCCACCAGGGGGAGCTCAGCACAGCACTCTTATACAGCACAGCAAGGACAGTGTACGGTATGGGGGCTTCCAGCCACAAGGGGGAGCTCAGCACACTTATACAGCAAAGCAGGGACAGTATAAGGTATGGGGGCTTCCGACCACAAGGGGGAGCTCACCACAGCACACTGATACAGCAAAGCAGGGACAGTATACGGTATGGGGGCTTCCGACCACAAGGGGGAGCTCACCACAGCACACTGATACAGCAAAGCAGGGACAGTATACGGTATGGGGGCTTCCGACCACAAGGGGGAGCTCACCACAGCACACTTATACAGGACAGCAGGGACAGTATACGGTATGGTGGATAAGAGCAGACTGTATGCAGCTCTACATGTAGGACAACAGGAATGGCGGCAGGAGACGGTATTGGTGACAGGTGTTGGGCCTCTTTATGCCTTCCTGCACAAGTGACGGCTTGCATACTTCTGCAATATATAGTCCTATATGATATGCATTGTACTATGGCAAACCGATATGGACTATAGATGGTAGATGGCACTACATGCATCTGTATATCATTAACTCCTCAATACCACCTTTTATATTGCTGATTCTCTTCTTAATAGTATTTTATGTGCATTTAAGCGAGTGCTTTAATAAAAATGTTTTAATTATATGGTTATGATGGTCTGGCTTTGTTTTTTGTATAGCTAAGGATATTGATTTTGCCAAGACCCGTATTATGATATAGACAGATTTATACAGATATACATAATACCACCCATATTGCAATCGATCAATTATTCCCTATATTATTATTGGATGTTATATCTGTACTATTAGTTTGATGTTATTCAGGCAATAATCTGCCCATGTAATACGGTCCTTAGACTAGGCCACAATTATGATTTTGTAGCAACTTGGACACCAATAAATATGTGCATAGACATGTACACACTCCACCGACTTTATTTTCCGAGCGTTTACTTTTTTTTGTCTCAAACTCAAAAGCTTGGACTGGGTAGGAAACAATACATGTCAAAGTGCACTATGAGATTTATCAGACATGGAGTAAAGTGAAACTGGCTCAGTTGCCCCTAGCAACCAATCAGATTCCACCTTTCATTTTCCAAAGAGTCTGTGAGGAATAAAAAGTGGAATCTGATTGGTTGCTAGGGGCAACTGAGCCAGTTTCACTTTGCACATAGGGGGAGATTTATCAAACATGGTGTAATGTCCACACATGTATACATCTGCAACTCATTCAGACAGCATGCCCACACCTGTAGTGTGAACAAACCCTTTGAGGGGGTGCATCATTTATGTTTTTGCCAATAGAAAAATAAAGCACAGAGAACAACTAAACCTTACGGAATGGTGGCTACAGCTGATCAGTACAATACAGGCCACGTGCCATGTCCCCTTCATTGTTTATACAGCCGCATCAGCACAGTCCCATTGCTTCATCACCGATGGTCACCTAGTGGTCACCTGTAATTTCCGTGCAGTGAAATTCACTATGTACATGACATGATAGGAACACAATGCCAATTGAATGTATAAATAATACCGTAATTAATTTCAGGTCAAAAATTCAATCTGCATTCAATAGTCGCCCCTGTCCACTGGAGAGCCGGTAAAATAAGGGACTGTTTGCATCCAAAGCCCGCATCTCTATAAATCATAGCAGCCAGATATTCCCGTCACCTCCTAACTAGCTCCGTGTCAATCACGGTTAATTACTTGCAGCACATCCACACTTTTTTTTTCCCTGCTAAAATATCCCCCTATGTATTCACCTCCTTTCTCAGGCTCACAGTGAATGAGGCATGTAGCGGTCAGAAGGCGCCCCGCCACCGGCTATGTCTAGACACTAGCTTATATCTAGAGTCAGGGCCGCGTGCAGATTCCAGGTGCAGGTGTCTGCAAGTAATTGCAAGTGTGACTCTTATCAAATGTTCTCAGGCAACACTGTCACTTTGCTTTTTCCTCTATTTCTACCTTCCCGCAAGGATCCAGGCAGCGTTTAACTCCTGCACTACCTGATAAAAGACAAAGAAGCAGGTGTTATGGCTGACAATGGCAGGAAAAGCCTTTGTTCACACTGCCCTACTGTTGCTTTGGTTTAGCGCCAAAATTAGGGAAACCTTAGCCATATAAGTATTGGAACAATTGCCTGCTTCCCTCTGATATAGAGAATTACTGCGGCTCAAATAGTTGAAGCTTCCAGTAAATTTTCTTTTACTGATTGTTCTTTTATTCTAATCTATTTTTTTTTATTTTACTTTTTGTACATTGTTATGAGGGCGGCCATATTACCTGGGCTGGTCTTAACAGCATTTAGTGACATGCTTTACAGTAAGACTCATGGACCTAGACAACAATAGACAGACTCTGTCCCCTTAAAATGAATGTAAATCATTATTGAGCGCGCTCTGTGACCATTGAGAAGTTCATCCCACAGGGAGCTGCTATTGTCTCCTCTATCTACTGGTGTCACATGTTGCTGCAATGCTGTACAAATCACTTTACAGCAGCCTCCTCTTATCACCACAGACACAACAGGAAGTCTCAGCTTAATTTTAGCCCCAGTGGTGAGAATGAAAACTGCAAGATCTCAGGATTATTTTATAATATAGATAGAAATCACCAATTTTTTTATTTTTTATTATTATTTTTTTTATTTTAAATATACAATAAGTCATTTTCTAATGACACCTTCCCTTTAAAGGGGACCTGGCAGCTCTCCTTATGGCTAATAAAATAATATGTCTTAGAGCACCTTCATCTAAAACTCTGTGAGATGCTGTTACTCTATTATTCCACCTGGAAATGTCCGAGTAAATGGACAATTCCGAAGGACCTGTCAAGGGGGCCTGTCCCTACATAGTATGGGACTGTCCAATCATCGCTGACAATGTATAAGGACACACCCTAACGAGGAGGTGCATAGCAACGCCCAGTTGTCAACTGAAAGCAGCACGTGATGTTATAGGATGGCATCCAGAAGTGTATGGTCACATGACAGAATTTGAAAGCAGAAAAGTCTGATTACAGTTATTTGTTTAAATGGCAGATTTTTTTTTTTGCAGATCAGATTAACCCCATACTGGGTGTGGATTCAGAATCCAATGACTGCAATAGCTCAGCACAGGACAGAGAGAAAATAAAGATGATCCCACTGTTCCGGAAAGGTAAATCATGACTTCCCTTTTGTTTATGATCCTTGTGCAAATACCAATGCACCAACCGTTGTTTGTTCTCAATGTTGCGGTGTAATGTCACTACCCCTTCAGTCTCTCATCAGCAGTAACAGTAGCAGCTCAATGCTTAGTGTATATAACCCTTTCCTTGCTGCAACCTGCTGTTTCTTTCCTTTCTGTTCACATATCGCACCTTATAGATCACGTTCATGAGTAGCGTCACTTTTCTCTACATTCTTTCTAGTACTGTGCTGTGTACATTATCAGCTTTGCACAGGGCCACCCAATACTGGTTCTCCATCAGCAAGCTATTGCATAGCAGGACAGAGTATGTGCTGTGATTGGCCAGAGAAGTATAGGAACGGATACCCCTCTGTGTCTACTACTGCAAACTGGTCCATCCCTATGAAATACAGAGAATGGGAAATAGCTGTGCATCATGGATGGGACTCTCAGCGGCTCAATAGCAGCAGTGAGCGCTAAAATCACCATGTGACCGCTCTGCAAGTTTCACAAATCTTCTGACACTGGGCTAAAACTGACCCATATTATAGCTGTTGTCGAACACTTGTTCTGCTGACAAATATTTCTCCCATACATACTTGCACTCGGTTTGGCTGATGTGTTCTGGATGTAGTGTGAGATGCCACCATACCACTATGGAAGTCTCACCGAGAACAAATGGGATCAAGCAGATGAGAATAAGCATGCCAGATCACATACGACATCTGTAGTTGGGGGACGGGGACGGGGGGGGGGGGCATACTGGCTGCACTCGTCGACATTTTTGGGCTCAATTGATGCATCTAACATAGACCGCCAGCTTTAGTTTTTTTAAGTAGTGCGTCTCGCATACGGGTCAATGAATTTCAGGCCTTGTTCATTCATTCAAAAACGGGAGCAGATCCGACAGAGTAGTTGTTGAACTCTCTACTTCACTGCCCATGCTCTGCTCTTGCGGCACAGCTACACGGTGTCAACAAGGTTCCAGCGACAAAGCTCCTGACAGAAAGGCTGGAAATTGAAATGACAGAGACACGGAGGCGGATTATTTCATAACGGACAATAGGAAAAAAAAAAAATGACATCATTAACAGCGACTCGCTAAAATCAATGGAAATCTCAAGCGTGTGCCCGACAGCGAGGAGGAAGAACTCTAACAGCATCGATTTTATATCTGCAGAGAGAGAAAGAAAAGAGAGAGGAGAAAGGTCTAGAAACGGCCAAGCATTATGCAGAGAAAGCCGTTTCTCAGCCATCAGCTCGGAGGCAGCCGACTGTGCGGTGATGTGTCTGAGAGGTTCTGCCCTCAGCTGCCCCCTCCTTCTGCATGACCTTCCCATCACAGCGGCTCCCTGCAAAATGTCCCTGTCTCTCCAGAAGACGCTCAACCACTTCAAGCATGCTCCTAATGAGGTCTATAGGAGAGGAATAGCAGAGCTGATGCGGAGCACGCTGCACGACGGCCACACATCAGCCGCTGCTATTAGCACACTGGCACATTCATTATACTGCACATGTACTGAATGCTGTCATCACAAGGACGCAGCTGCTCTAGATACAACCACATTTCTAGCAGAATCCAATGCTGGAGAGTGGACCGGGCATTGCAGCTGCAGGGGTGAGGAGGCTGTAGGGGGGCAGGCTTCATACATAAGACTGCAGTGACGGTGCGAGATGACCGCAGACACCATCTCCATGTAGTGTTCTTCTCCCACAATGCAGAAAAGATGTAAGCTATATGGTCTCCAATGTAGTTACTCTACAGGGCTTGTGTGAGAGGTATGGGAATTCATCCACGAACCAATGTAAGTGCAACCTTTGTACGGTGCTGTGGAATATGTCAGCACTATAGGGAATATAAATTATAGCAGTGAAAAGTTCCATAAATTGGTGAAAAGAATTGGGCAAGTATGTATCAGAATAACAGAATAGGAAAGCATCTTCCTATACTGAGGCCATACAACCCATGGTACGAGGCATACAATTAGATTTTACACAGTGGGAGCCTATATATATATATAATGTTTTTCTTTTCTCTTTTATTTATTTTTTTTTTTTTTCAGAAATCAATTGTACAGGTAATTTTTTAAAGAAACTTTGTAATTGGGTTTATTAGGCAAATATGCCATTATCTGCATTAAAAAAAGACTTTCCCCAGGTCCTGCCCCCCCCCCCCTCATTCACTGCTCATTATCAGGAAATCTTGACTCTTTTGCATCAGTCGGACCCTGTTTGTTCTATGGAGAGGGGAGGAGGAAGGAGGGAGATTAGTCGGCAGCAGAGAGCAGAGAACAAAAGATTACACAGAGGAACCTGTGTGAAAGCCGGTATACAGAGGTCAGAGAGCTCAGTGCTGACTTCAGAGGAGACAGTCCGGTGATGTAGCTGTAAATTAACTATTTGTTGTCCTGTTTTGGTGCCTCATTTCCCTTCACCACTCCTCTCTCCATAGAGAACAATGAATATGAGGGCGGGGGGGGGGGGGGGGGGGGGGGGGGGGGGGCTTCACGTGCCGTACCCACTTTATCCACTCTATTTATAACTAAGAAGCCGGGGCACAATATGAAGATCAGCGGGGGGAACGGAGGTCTCGGGAAACACTCCCATTTAGTAATGTTGAGCGGAGATGCTGACCTGTTTGGGTTTGGCAAATTTCTTAGATCAATAACATTTAGCATTTGAGTCCCTACGGCTGCAGACCTAGAGAGTCCTGAAAAATATGGATATAGCCATATGGGTGTATCCATGTTTTCCAGGACTCTCTAGGTCTGCATCCAACCTCTGCAGCTGAGGGACTCAAATGCTAAACGTTAGGGATTGAAGAACGTTGCAGAACCCAAACAGGTCAGCATCTCCGCTCAACACTACTCCCTACCTATACTTCCTCCCTTAATATTGTAAACATGGATGCAAGTCTGACATGCGTTGGATTTCTTTTTAGATTTGTATTTGCACTTAATCTGTATGATTCAAAGTTGATTGGAGGTGCCGGAGTTTGGATTCTCTTCTGTGAAGTTCTACAAGGTGCGAACAGAACCTTAGTGAATAGATCGGCATTCCAAAGGCGTGCTAGGTTCCTACCTATTGACTTGCGTAAATAAGGGATGGTAGACTAAACTGAGGGCCCTATTCCACAGGAGCGATAATCGGCCCCATAGAAAGAACGATCAGCCGATGATCGGGTCATTGGCTGATCGTTCATTTAGGTTTAGACCTAAAATCATCGTTCACCACCAGCGCATCGCTACGGTTGAATAGCTGTGCGCGGCGGCGACCGACAATTTCAGCAGAACCATACATTACCTGTCTGGGCTGCAGGTCTTCTTCTCCCGATCCCGCGCAGCAGCATCGGCTTCGGAGCGGAGCTGTCTGAACTTACAGACCGCTCAGCCAATCGTTGCCCGGAATTGCCGTGGCCAGTGATTGGCTAAACGGCCTGTCAGTTCAGACAGCTCCGCTGCGAAGCCGATGCTGCGGCTCGCGGGACCGGGAGAAGAAGACCTGCAGCCCGGACAGGTAATAGGCCTGGGGCCATGGAATAGGCCCAGTAAACGAGCGTCGATCTAGCAGATCGGCGCTCGTTTACATCGTTGCTCGGCCCGTGGAATAGGACCCTAAGGGTACGATTACATGGCCGATAATAGTTTAGCAAGGGCTGCATGGACATCATTACCAATGTCCTTGCAGCCCTTGCTTTTACTTTATACATTACCAATACATGGTCGAGGGCTCCTCTTGCGGTCCGCTTCTCCCCAGGTGCTGCGCGCTGCAGCTTTAGAGCGGCCCGGGTGAAGCGGACTGCAAAAGGAGCCCTGGACCATGGATAGGTAATGTATGCACTTTGTAAATCGTCAGCCGCCGGCCGCGCACTGCTACTACACATAGCGATGCACGGTCGGTGCCTGACAATTATAGGTCTAAATCTATATTAACGATTAGCCCATGATTGTTGTCATCGCCTGATCGTTGTGTATATTACACGGAACGATAATCGGCCGGACAGGGTTCCGTGTAGTACCCCAAGTAAGACATGACAACATTTGCATCTTTTCATTATCCCTAGGCCCCGGTGTCTTCCCTGCCAGTACCGACTGATTAGGTATAGGAAGAGACCTATCACTCAAGGCTGGTTTGGCAGGGAGAATCCACCAGGGACCACCTCGTACTTCAGGCAGCATAAAAGTGATGGCGATTTCCCTTTAATACGATATCTTTCTAGTGGTTGCGTCTCAGATTTTATATAATATAGGCAACTGTCCCTTTCATTTAGAATAGGGTCTTCAGAAATAACCCCAGAGAGGTGGAACTGCAGACACATCTGTAACAAAATCTGCCATGTGGGACTTTACTCTAACAAGTTCAAAGCTTCTTGCTTCCCGAGAGTATGGGCAATGGCGCTTGGACTCAGGTTCTCATTTGCACCCAATGCAGTTAATAGCCCAGGATCAACCCCAGATAAGTAGGAGTCTGGAATAGATTTTAGCTGGTCAGCCTTTATAACCTCACAGATATGTTGCAGCCTATCAGTTTTAGAAGTTTTATTAAAATTAGTAGATAAATCCCAGGAGGCGTTCCCCGATGCTGCAAAAGTCCAGCAATGTTTGGCCTATCAATCTAAACAGAGTGGGTGTTTACAAGTTGCTGACCAGGAAAACGCCCCATGGGCTTTATCTCCTAATTTGCATAAAACCTCTAAAGGCCGTAGTACACAGGACGATTATCTGCCAAATCAGGCAGATATTGACCAATGGAAAGGGCAACGATCAGCTGCGGAATGATGAAAAACTCGCTCGTCGGATGATCGCTCACTTTTGAGCTGACAAAAAAATAAAAAATAAAAAATCTGCTGTCAGGCGCACATCTCCCTTTGTAAAAGGGGATGTACAGCCAACATACGCAGTCTCTTAGGTTACTTAGAGAAATATAATAGAAAGAGATATATAAGATGAGGATTACTACACTGTCCTCCTAGCAGGCAGAAAGGGTATGGAAAGGGGATGGTGGCTGATCAGAGGTCACATAACCAGATACAATAATGAAATATATGGATGCAGCAGAGCAGGGATGAAACGGATGACACTGCAGGGATAGTGATGAATTATATGGGCAAAAAAAAAAAATCTGACAGTCATTCTTTCAATAATAAACATCTTGATTGCTGCAGGAATGGAGGTGTGAGGTTATATAGATAGGTTATAGATACATATAGCATTATGTTACATATTAGCTGTATAAATGTGTATAGTAGAGAATAGTATCAAAAAGAGTCAAAATTTGACAGGAAAGGGGCTATAGGATTGCTTTGGAGACAATGTATAGGAATATATAAGCATATGTATAAGCATATAGTATTTATGTATAAGCATATAGTAAATTTAGCTTTTATAACACTATAATATGTTGATACTACACAACAACCAGCATTATAACATGACTTTTTTTTTTACAGACCAACTTCCATTGTTGGCGGTAAAGTGAACCTTCATATAGTTTCAGCTCTGGAGATGTTAATGTAATGAGAAACAGAGGACGGGGAATTGGCAATGCTGTGTGGGTTATTGGAGTCTGAAAATACAATACGTAAGGACATTTAGATAAAGGGGGTGGTAGACTAAATGTTACCTCTGGGGCCAATGAACCTCTAGGTCCCTACCACTGTATAAAGCGTTCATCCGTGTGTCTCCACACTCTCACAGTTCAGAAAGTGACACAAGACTACAAAGAAGAAATAAAGCAACACGGCACACTCCTCTACCCACATATCACCATGCTGGGGCTGAGAATTGAAATCTTGCAGATTCTCCCTATAATGACACCTATACAGAAAACAGGTTCATCGTTCACAATACAGGGTGGGATGATTACAGCTCCCCTCCCACTAGGTTCCTGTGGCTGCAGTAAAGAATATCTTTATATATTGTTAAAGGGGTTATCCAGCCCTACAAAAACACGGCCACTTTCTTCCAAAAACAGCACCACTCTTGTCTCCAGTTTGGGTGCAGGCTTTGTAGCCCAGTTCCATTGAAGTGAATGCATTTAAGCTTAAAGCAATTATGTACCCCCAATCTGACACCCTCAAACCACTTGTACCTTCAGATAGCTGCTTTTAATTCAAGATCTGTCCTGGCATCCGTTCAGCAGGTGATGCAGTTAGTGCTAAAAAACTAACTTTTAAACTTGCAGCCCCGTGCCCAACGGCCGGGGCATAGATTGTGTATGCATTAGGCTGGCACCATCCCTCCATCCCTCCTCCCCACCCTCTTCACCATTAGAAACGCCACTGGAACATTTTCTCCTGTTTGAACACTGCACTGTATTCACACAGGTGAGGAATAGGAGACAATCTGCCTTGAGCATTACTAATGAGGAGGAGGGTGGGGAGGAGGGACAGAGAGGTTGTGCCAGCCTAATGCATACACAATTTAGGCCACGCCGGTTGGGCACGGGGCTGCAAGTTAAAAAACTTGTTTTTTTAGGACAATAACTGCATCACCTGCCAAACGGACCCCAGGACAGATCTTGGATAAAAAGCAGCTACCAAAGGTACAAGTGGTTTGGGGGGGGGGGGGGTCAGACTGTGGGTACAGAGTCGCTTTAAATGGGTTGGCCATTTTATAGTAAAATAGGTCAGTGTACAGTATTTGTGTACTCACTGTATATAGTGACAGCAGCTCCCTGTGTACACACTGTATATACTGACAGCAGCTCCCCGTGTACCCACTGCATATACTGACAGCAGCACCCTGTGTACTCACTGTATATACTGACACCAGCTCCCTGTGTACTCACTGTATATAGTGACAGCAGCTCCCTGTGTACTCACTGTATATACTGACAGCAGCTCCCTGTGTACTCACTGTATACTGACAGCAGCTCCCTGTGTACTCACTGTATATACTGACAGCAGGTCCCTGTGTACTCACTGTATATACTGACAGCAGCCCCGTGTACTCACTGTATATACTGACAGCAGCTCCCTGTGTACTCACTGTATATACTGACAGCAGGTCCCTGTGTACTCACTGTATATACTGACAGCAGCCCCCTGTGTACTCACTGTATATACTGACAGCAGCTCCCTGTGTACTCACTGTATATACTGACAGCAGCTCCCCGTGTAGTCACTGTATATACTGACAGCAGCTCCCTGTGTAGTCACTGTATATACTGACAGCAGCTCCCTGTGTACCTACTGTATATACTGACAGCGGCTCCCTGTGTACTCACTGTATATACTGACAGCAGCTCCCTGTACTCACTGTATATACTGACAGCAGCTCCCTGTGTACTCACTGTATATACTGACAGCAGCTCCCTGTGTACTCACTGTATATACTGACAGCAGCTCCCTGTGTACTCACTGTATATACTGACAGCAGCAGCCTGTGTACTCACTGTATATACTGACAGCAGCTCCCTGTGTACTCACTGTATATACTGACAGCAGGTCCCTGTGTACTCACTGTATATACTGACAGCAGCTCCCTGTGTACTCACTGTATATACTGACAGCAGCTCCCTGTGTACTCACTGTATATACTGACAGCTGCTCCCTGTGTACTCACTGTATATACTGACAGCAGCACCCTGTGTACTCACTGTATATACTGACAGCAGCTCCCTGTGTACTCACTGTATATACTGACAGCAGCTCCCTGTGTATTCACTGTATATACTGACAGCAGCTCCCTGTGCCCTGCTCTGTGGTGTTTCTGTCCATAAGATTGCTTACATGGAGGAGCATGTGACCATGCCCCGCCCCCCTGTGTCCTCCATAGGCATATACAGGCTCAGTGGTGGACACAGGGGGCGGGGCACGGTCACTTGCTCCTCCATGTCGACCATTTTATGGACAGGAACACCACAGAGCAGGGCAGCACAGCCGCATTTGTTCACTAATCGTTCAGTGGAATTGCACATTGTTCATTGTTTTGCTGACATCAGATGGAATAAACAATCATAGTAACGATTGCAATAACGATCGTAGTAATGATTGTATCTACCGACCATCGTTCTGAGTAATATGGTGAACGATTTCAGGTTAACAATAAAAAATTTTGTTTGCCATCGTTAAAAATCGCTCTGCGTAATAGGACCCTAAAGCACTGGGGGCACAGGCAGTTGAAGCGAAGTCAACAGGTCATCACCAGGAGAATCAGAATGGTACCAGGGAAGAGGCAGCAGTATAGTCAGAACAGTCAATCCAGGTCAGAAACGTAAGAGGTAAATGGGATAGAAGATGTCAGCACAGTCCAATAAGCAGGCATTAGTCAGAATATAAAGAACAGCAAATACAGGAACAAAACCTTTGGTCAGGAACACAAGGCAGCAACAACACTCAGGCATAAAGGTATACAAGAAGCAGCTGTAAATAGATGTGGGAGAATCAGGATGGATAGAGGAAGAATTATGCAGTGTACTGACTTTCTGAAAAAAAAAAAAAAAAAAAAATTAGAAGGATGGCACACGGACCCCTAGAGGACAATGGGAAAACTGAAGAGAAAGACATAAGCATAGAACACAGGCCGAAAGGAGAGAGCATACTGGCGGGGACCCACTGCTATGGACTGTATGGAAAGTGTGCAGATACGTGGGCAGGTCTGGGCCCCGCAGACAGAGGAACGGCATCTTCTGGTGGCATTACACTGGTCTTGAGGAAAGATGTGCCAAAGTAAGATGCTGCAAACTGAAGGTACACGTTTCCACATGCCAAACCCTGAAGTTGAAATCAGCCTTTATATCCATCCCTAACTCTGATCTCCCTCCTCCTTTTTTAAGGCGGATCATGTAAACCGTGTCCCTGGCCGGCTGTCTCTGCACTCTGTAATGCCGTAAGTGGTAATCACATCGAGGTCACCAGCACTTAAATTAACCCTCCCAGCATTACAGGGTGCAGATACAGCCGACCAGGGACATTGTTTACATGAGTCATCTCGGAAGTGGGGAGGAGTGGGAGATACAGCGCACACACAGTTTTCTGTGTCTTCAGCAGAAAGGGGCAGCTTAGAACTGGGGGAAGGAGACTGAAAAGATAACAGCAAGTATGGAACGATTTGTTTGGCTCCAGGAGGGGGGGGGATGACTCAACATGTATTTTACCCAAGCAGACTACCCCTTTAAAGGGGTTATCCAGCGAAAATCTTTTTCTTTCAAATCAACTGATATCAAAAAGTTATATAGATTTGTAATTTACTTCTATTAAAAAATTTCAAGTCTTCCCATACTGTAGGTCATGCAGGAAATGTTGTTTTATTTTCAGTCTGACACAGGGCTCTCTGCTGACATCTCTGGCCGAGACAGGAACTGTTCAGAGCAGGAGAGGTTTTCTATGGGGATTCATATAAAAACGAGACAGAGTTCCTGTCTTGGCCAGAGATGTCAGTAGAGAGCACTGTGTCAGACTGAAAATAAAACAACATTCCCTGCAGGACATACAGCAGCTAATAAGTATGGGAAGACTTGAGATTTTTTTTTAATTGAAGTAAATTACAAATCTATATAATGTCAATATGGTGAGAAAGAAAGAAGCAGGCACTCACCAATAATGTGCGTCTTCTGGCCGGTTTATTCGAGGTTCACTTCACACGTGAAGGAAGGGGAGTGTGAGGCCTCACCCTCCCCTCCCTGCACGTGTAAAGTGAACCTCGAATAAACCGGCCAGAAGACGCACATTATTGGTGAGTGCCCGCTTCTTTCTTTCTCACCATATTCACATTACGTTTCGCTTTATAAGCGGAGCACCTCATATCATTGCCGTCCCGGGGGTTGTAGCTGCCTGTCTGTGGTCGGAGTCCCAGGTGTCGGAGATTGCTTGGGTGGTGCCGTCCACCTCTCCCTCTCTAGTACAAATCTATATAACTCTCTGATATCAGTTGATTTGAAAGAATAAGATTTTCGCTGGAGTACCCCTTTAAGAAACTAAAAAGCATAAAGCAGAATTAAATCTAGAAATATGTTCCTATAAAGTTTCCCGACACAGCTTCTACTGCTGGATGCAGTTCTCCTTCCAGCTTCCCTCTCCGCACATTTGTATGCGGACGGCGTTGTGCACTGCTGTGTGATTTAACGTCCGGCCCAGTCGCTAATGCTCATGTTTCATTCAATAAATCACATCTAAATTAAAATATCTTTTAGGCAACCTTCCAACCATCAAACGTTCCCTAAAATGCAGGAGACAATTTTCCCAATTAGATAGAAGAGATATTTGGAAGCGCTAACCCCCCCGACCCCCCTCCCCTGTTACCCATCCTGCCATTTAAACTTTACTATGTTCTTAAAAGATGAGTTGTGCGGGATGATTTAGGTGACGGCTGGCCAAACTGGACCTCGGATAGAAGGATGTTCCATAATTTATAACCAAACATCAGAGATATATGCACTGCAGATTTCAATTTTGAAGCTACGCTGAGCCTCTGGTTTACAAGGGGAATACTTGCCTAGAGAATTTATTGACCTTCCATACTTGGCTGACCCAGAACTCATTTTCTGAATCCACAAGTCTTCCAAAATGACTTCCAATCTATTTTGTGACTCTCAGTGGGTGAGAGTGTTATTGTAGTTGGCTCTCCGATCTATCATTCTGTGTGCCCTCTCTCGTCCCAGCAGTCCGTATGTATTACACGCTGGCGCTGGGGCACGGCATCATATTATAAATGGTTAATTTTTACCATCTTGTAATCTGCGAAACTACCTAAGAGTAAATGCATTAACAGCTCAGATGGGATTTTGGGGCTTTTGGAGAAACAGAAAGAAAAGTTAATCACAAAAAGGAACATTAAGGTCCTTGTGCTGAAATAACTTAAATGGTCGGAACAGCTAGCTGGAAAAATAAGTCTAAAACAAACTGCTTAGCCGGGGACTCATTTTGTCCAAGGGGCTAGTAATAAAGCTCTCTATATCGGAGAAACACAAACTTTACAAACAGGTTACATATGTCTTTGTTAGTAAAGGAAATATGGTTTAACGGAATGCTTCATTAGTTATCTTAACCGAGACAGAAAACAAGGTTCTAAAACTACTTAAAAGAGATAAAGGTGTTAAAAAAAAAAGAAGTGAAAAGATGCAAAAGAACTAGAGATGAGCGAACCTTGAGCATGCTCGAGTCGATCCGAACCCGATCGTTCGGCATTTGATTAGCGGGGGCTGCTGAAGTTGGATAAAGCCCTAAGGCTATGTGGAAATCATGTATATAGTCATTGGCTGTATCCATGTTTTCCAGACAACCATAGAGCTTTATCCAAGTTCAGCAGCCCCAGCTAATCAATTACCGAACGTTCGGGTTCAGATCGACTCGAACCCGAACCAGTCATTTTATTTATTTTATTTTCTCCTCATTCTGAGCTTTGGAGTGGGCGGTCTTATTTGTACACATAAAGCTGTCAATCAATGATTAGAGCCGCCCACTGGACTCTCAAGCACAGAATAAACTTTGTTCTATTCAATCTTTTCATTTCAACTTGACAGGGCCTGTGGCTGTATCACGTTTTCGAGGCAGCTAGGGCAACATCAAACTTTTTCAGACACTGGTAATCAAATACCGCACGATTCAGGCAAACCCGAGCATGCTGAAGTTGGCTCATCTCTAGGCCTAGCACCTCAGTTGAAGATGAGGAAGGTGGGCACTCAGGTTTCTAATAGCAGTTTATAGGATGTTTTGCAGACTGACATTAGAAAATCAGATGTGTTTCTCTTATGGCTCTACTAGGCATTGCCCCCACCTAGCCAGAATCCTGCTCCACACTGATGAGGGGCAACCCCCTGAAACAGCTGTATGTGAATGGATACCTAGCCTTGGTCTTTCCCTTTTCATTACAATGACTTACAGGGCCACTTAATATGGTGGTTTCCTTACAGGAGCCGCCCCTTGGCTGGGTCCTTCTCGGAGGGATATCTGGCTAGTCCTGTGTTTCGAGACTCTTCAATGAGGCTCCACGGGCTCTTCTTTTGCATATTGCAGACTGACAGACATATTGAGTTCTTCTATACACAGCCCCCCTCAATTGTGGATCATCTGTAACGCATGGAATCTCTAATGGCCAATGACCAGGATAGGGTCAGCAAAATAGAGATCACATGGCTGACATGGACTACTTATAAGACTGCAACATTGTTCCAGCAGTGGTTGACCTAAATGGAGAATCTGCTTAGGACGGCCTACCTGGGTAGGCCATCAGCCTGAGGACCAGTAATAGAACTTTGTTCTATTCAATCTTTTCATTTCAACTTGACAGGGCCTGTGGCTGTATCACGTTTTCGAGGCAGCTAGGGCAACATCAAACTTTTTCAGACACTGGTAATCAAATACCGCACGATTCAGGCAAACCCGAGCATGCTGAAGTTGGCTCATCTCTAGGCCTAGCACCTCAGTTGAAGATGAGGAAGGTGGGCACTCAGGTTTCTAATAGCAGTTTATAGGATGTTTTGCAGACTGACATAAGAAAATCAGATGTGTTTCTCTTATGGCTCTACTAGGCATTGCCCCCACCTAGCCAGAATCCTGCTCCACACTGATGAGGGGCAACCCCCTGAAACAGCTGTATGTGAATGGATACCTAGCCTTGGTCTTTCCCTTTTCATTACAATGACTTACAGGGCCACTTAATATGGTGGTTTCCTTACAGGAGCCACCCCTTGGCTGGGTCCTTCTCGGAGGGATATCTGGCTAGTCCTGTGTTTCGAGACTCTTCAATGAGGCTCCACGGGCTCTTCTTTTGCATATTGCAGACTGACAGACATATTGAGTTCTTCTATACACAGCCCCCCTCAATTGTGGATCATCTGTAACGCATGGAATCTCTAATGGCCAATGACCAGGATAGGGTCAGCAAAATAGAGATCACATGGCTGACATGGACTACTTATAAGACTGCAACATTGTTCCAGCAGTGGTTGACCTAAATGGAGAATCTGCTTAGGACGGCCTACCTGGGTAGGCCATCAGCCTGAGGACCAGTACCATTGGTTGCCCTCTTATATGGTACCAGTCCTACCCACTCTCTCCCCAACCCCTTCCAGGCTGCTCAGCCAATCACTAGCTGAGATGGTACAACGCCGTGGCCAGTGATTGGCTAAGTGGCATGTCACTGCAGAGAACGGCTCAGAAGTCCCAATGGCGTCTGCCGGGAGAAGCTAGAACACAAACCAGGGAGTGTGGACAGGTATAACGTATATATATTATATATATATATATATATATATATATATATTCACATTCTTTAGCTGCCAGCTGCGCATCGCTATTACACATACCGACATGCTGTCTGTGACCGCTGATTTTTCAACTTGGTGTAAAGTGAAACCAGCTCAGTTGCCCCTAGCAACCAATCAGATTCCACCTTTCATTCCTCACAGACTCTTTGAACAATGTCAAGTGGAATCTGATTGGTTGCTAGGGGCAACTGGGCCAGTCTCACTTTACACCATGTTTGATAAATCTTCTCCTTTATGTCTATAAAGAAAAATCTGAAATTTTCTTGTGTCACATACATTATGAGCGCTGAAGGCTTTCACCTGGCTACTGTGACCTTGATAGCTGGTGCTAGAGGGAAACTTTTCTGTTTCCAAGGAAAGCCAGGAAAATCTTACAAACAGCTATAGGTATGAATGGGGAACACAGCACAAAATAACTTCTTAGCAATTTTTTGTGTTTTCAGAGATTGCGGTGTTTAAACAAAAAAATAAATTGTATAGATACAGTAGATAGATTTTTTTTTTTTTGCTACAAGATGTTGAGGAATGGCGTCCTTCAGCTGATGCTGAACCCTTCCCACTCTGGACAGTTCTTGATATGGGCTGAGGTGGCAGCAGAGAGCACTACGTCACACAGGAAAAAATACACCACTTCCTGCAGGACATACAGCAGCTTATAAGTACTGGGAGACTGGAGATTTTTTTTTATGATAGGAAATAAATCTCTGGCACTTTCTGACACCAGTTATTTTGAAAGATTTTTTTATCCCCACTACAAATTGTATAGAGAGCACTAATATACACAACACTGCTTGTTTCACGTTCAGGAAATGTTATGTTCTAAGCAGAATATATAAAGGAGGCCACTTACCCTGCCTGTTACTGTTCGTCATGGTGATCATGCTTCCGTCTTCAGCAAATCCTTTTTCTAGATTGTCTAGAATCTGTAAGAATCATGACAATTTGAATTACCTAGTTCCACTGGACCTTATAACATTGTATCATGTCACTGTAACAACAAGCTATATTAGCCTATGTAGAAAATAGGACTGTATAATAAAATACTACACTATATTGTAACCACATAAAATGTACAAATTTAACTAAAAAAAACAGAACATACACAACATAGTGCTTTAGGATTCCAAGTCATAATTCTGACACAACATAACCTTAAACTATACCATGCTCAATGCCTAATAGTAAGTGCATGAACAATACTATCAATAAGGAGTTCAATCTAAGCCAGACTTAGACCAAAAACTATTTTGGGTTAAGTAGGCCCTTCCTAACCCTATTTGTGATAAGAAACTCAATGCAAGTCAATGTTAATTAAAGGAGAAGTCTTGACGAAATTTTTTATTAAAATATATTATTACCCCTCAAAAGTTATACAAAATCACCAATATACACTGATTACAGCAAAAGCTTAGTAAGTGCTTGGAAAAAAGCACTTTATACTGCATCAAGGTTTCACTTCCTGGATAACATGGTGATGTCACTTCCTGGATAACATGGTGATGTCACTTCCTGAATAACATGGTGATGTCCCTTCCTGGATAACATGGCGATGTCACTTCCTGGATAACATGGTGATGTCACTTCCTGGATAACATGGTGATGTCACTTCCTGGATAACATGGTGATGTCACTTCCTGGATAACATGGTGATGTCACATCCTGGATAACATGGTGATGTCACTTCCTGGATAACATGGTGATGTCACTTCCTGGATAACATGGTGATGTCACTTCCTGGTGATGTCCGACTCCCAGAGCTGTGAAGGCTATGGCTGCTGGAGAGGATGATGGCAGGGGGACACTGAGGGACACAGACACTGGGGGGACACTGAGCATCCCCCTGCCATCATCCTCTCCAGCAGTCACAGCCCGCACAGCTCTGGGAGTCAGGTCAAGACATCACCATGTAATCCAGGAAGTGACATCACCATGTTATCCAGGAAGTGAAGCCTTGATGCAGTAGTAAGTGCAGGGGAAAAAAGCACGTTATAAGCATTTCCCGTAATAAGTGTATATTGGTGATTTGTATAACTTTTGGAGGGCAAGACAATACTTTGATAAATATTTTTGTGCTATGCCAGAGCTTTTTACCCAATGCACATCTCACCTAATCCATGCTCCCCAGAGGAAGTGTCCATTACGTGAAATGTGCATTGGGGAGAAGATAGGCCTCCATACTGTATACTTCCCTCCTTCTCTGAAGAAAGGCCCTTCATACTGCATACATCCTCTCTCTGCAATAAGTCAACAAGTTCCCCCCATACTGTATACACCTCCTTTCACCTCTCTGTAGTTCTTTCCCCATATTGTATACATTGCCATCTGTAGTAACCCCTCCCCCATAGTTCCTCCCCCATACTGTATACCTTCCTCCCCCATACTGTATACCTTCCTCCCCCATACTGTATACCTTCCTCCCCTCTGTAGTTGTTCCTCCCCCATACTGTATACCTTCCTCCACTCTGTAGTTGTTCCTCCCCCATACTGTATACCTCCCTTCCCTCTGTAGTTGTTCCTCCATACTATATACCTTCCTCTGCCATCTGCAGGCAGTCCCCATACTGTATAACTCCTCTGTAGTTGCCCATGTACCCACCATATACAATGTCCCCTACTGTGCATCTTCTTACCCTTCCTGCCTTCCCTGCAGCTTGTGTTGAGCAGGTGGGGGCGGAGCATAACAAGTCTGGGTCTGATTGGCTGCTCAGCACCCAGTGTAAGGAATCTGATCAGCTGACTATAACTAGGGATTATATTTCAAACCTACTCCCAACAGCCTGCAAAATGGAGCTGGGTCTTATTTTCAGAGAAACACACCATCACAGGATTTGAGGACACTGTTTTCCCTATGCATTTACCTGCACAGATCTGTCTAAAGAGTAGTCAAGGAGACCGGTTTCCCGACCCATCTACTAGCACAAATCTATCTATACACAATGGGGGAGATACGTGGTACATGGGGAAATATGGTTTGATCAAACTATATACCAACATCCTGGCGTTGGTTTTTAAATGTAGCCGAGTGGCATTAGTGTCAGCCATAGGTGTGATGTGCAGCAGCTCCTTTCTCTCCATGTAGTGTTTTATTTTTCTCCCTTTTCCGAGCAGTTGGCACTCCCCTTCGTAAGACCCACATGACCCAAATTAGCAGGATACACCTGTGCTCACATGTCAGTACCTCCTATCTTTCCCATCTGCAGCAGTAATGGCGAGTACAAGAGCATGTTCACATGTCATTTGGCGGCAGCTTTCTCAGTCGGTGGTGCCAACTGGGTTTTGGGGGGGGCACTTTGGGTTTGGTCCTATGACATTGGGGTTGCAGGGCCATTCCATGACCTCCCTTCCCTGTTTGTGCATGCCTTGCGGGGTTAGCGGTCGCTGACTGACACAGTGTGGAGTTAGTGTAGGGACCCATGTGAACCAGGAGACCGGCACATGGTACATGGGGCAATATGGTTTGATCAAATTATATACCATGTGCCGGTCTCCTGGTTCACATGGGTCCCTACACTAACTCCACACTGTGTCGGTCAGCGACCGCTAACCCCGCAAAGCATGCAAACACAGGGAAGGGAGGCCATGGAATGGCCCTGCAACCCCAATGTCACAGGCCCAAACCCAAAGTGCCCCCCCAAAACCCAGTTGGCACCACCGGAGAAGAAAGCTGCCGCCATACGACACAAGTGTGAACATGCTCTTGTACTCGCCATTACTGCTGCAGATGAGAAAGATAGGAGGTACTCACATGTGAGCACAGGTGTATCCTGCTAATTTAGGTCATGTGGGTCTTACGAGGGGAGTGCCAACTGCTCGGAAAAGGGAGAAAAATAAAACACTACATGGAGAGAAAAGAGCTGCTGCACATCACACCTAGCGCTGACACTAATGCCACTCGGCTACATTTAAAAACCAACGCCAGGATGTTGGTATATAATATGATCAAACCATATTGCCCCATGTGCCAACATCCTGGCGTTGGTTTTTAAATGTAGCCAAGTGGCATTAGTGTCAGCCATAGGTTTGATGTGCAGCAGCTACTTTCTCTCCATGTCGTGGAGATTTATCAAAGATGGTGTAAAGTAGAATTAGTTCAGTTCCCCCTAGCAACCAATCAGATTCCACCTTTCATTTTCCAAAGAGTCTGCGAGGAATGAAAGGTGGAATCTGATTGGTTGCTAGGGGCGACTAAGACAATTCTACTTTACAGCATGTTTGATAAATCTCCCCCAGTATTCGAAGAGACTACTTTCCTTACCCGTCTACCAGCACAGATCTATCTATACACAGTATTGGAGGACACTGCTTGCATTATCCATCTACCGGCATAGACCTAACTATCTAAACACAGTATGTGAAAAGACTTTACTAGTGAAGATGAACTCTTAGACTCTTTGTGACTTACCTTTAAGCAAATAGTCTTCATACTGTGCAGTCGGTCAAGGGTCTCCTGAGGGCACCCAAGGTACTGGCGTAGCTCTGCATGCAGAATCCTCATTGAGAAAGGAACCATTGAGCCTAAAGAGAGAAAATATGAATAAAAGCTTTTTAATCTATGCAGGGAAAATAAAATACATCTCACTTATAACCCTGGCTCATTGTATCGCAATTACATGTTCCTGCGGACGTTGTGGCCATTAGTTTTCAGCGCTGTAAATATATGGTATATGAAGACTGACATGATGGCGCAGGTACAAGTCACACAAGGGCACAAAAACAACAAACTAAAACTATCAGCAGCACAAAAACTAACTTTTAGCCCTGATATGACTTGGCAATGGGCCAGACAGGGGTGAGATAGACACTAGAAAAGAGATAAATACCATATACAGGTAACTGTAGGGATCTTTAAAGGGGTTGATCACCATTTTTTTTCCAACCCAACTGGTTCCAGTAAGTGCCAGAGATTTGTAATTTACTTCTATTAAAAAAATTCAAGTCTTCCAGTACTTAGCTGCTGTATGTCCTACAGGTAGTGGTATTTTTGCCAGTCTGGGTATCAGGAGAGGTTTTCTATAGGGATTTGCTACTGCTCTGGACAGTTCCTAAGATGAACAGAGGTGGCAGCAGAGAGCACTGTGTCAGCCTGGAGAGAATACACCACTTCCTTCAGGACATACAGCAGCTGGTAAGTACTGGAAGATTCCATATTTTTTTAATAGAAAAAAAATTACAAATCTCCTGCACCAGCTGATTTGAAAGAAAGAAAAAAAAAACCTTTAGGGTATAAACCCACACACCGTATATGCAGCAGATATGCAACAAATACGCAGCAGATTTGTTGGTACAGATTTGATGCTGTGTTCAGTTATTTAGATCTAATCTGCTGCGATTTTGCTGCGAGTTTGCTGCGTATCGCAGCAGTAAATACGCTGCATATACGGTGTGTGGGTTTATACCCTTAAAGATACTTAGTTTCTTTAAGATGAACTCTGGACAGGGAAGATTATTTTCTATAAAAAAAAAAATAGGAAAGGAGACCATGTGACCACATTCAGTTTCTTTGCTAAGCACAGACGTGACAGGGGTGAAAGGTAGCAGGGCATGAGCAGGAAGGGGTGCAGTTATGGGGGTGGCAGAAACAAAACAGCAAGAGAGACCGAGCAGGTAGAAAACTGTCAGAGGAGGGGGCTACTGTAAAACCACATGAAGAGTGTCAGAGGGGAACATAGATTTTTTTTTAAGGCTGCCCAGAGTTCCCCTTTAATAGTTTCTACACAGCCAGAATGTTCCAGTAGGTACTTTAGTAGTAACGTACTGAGCATATCATTAATAACCATTTATTTATATACTGCTGACATACACACCAGCACAGTTATCATTCGCTATCTGCCACCATTAGGGGTGGATTAGGGCCCTATTACATGGGACGATAATCGTGCGAAAAATCGCTATCGGTCGATTTTAAACAATAATCGTTATGTGTAATTGCAGGCAACGATCAAAAATTAATTTGTGTGTTGTTGATCGTTGTCGTTAATTTAGATCTGAACCTAAAATTATCGCTAATCGTTCGCTGTAATTCCACATTCGTTGGCTCAAGTTTCGCACTTGTTCACCAATCGTTCAGTGTAATTGCACATTGCCAATTGTTTTGCTGGGATTAGATGGAGTAAACGATCATAGTAACGATTGTAACTAACGACCATTGTTCTGTGTAATATGGTGAACGATAAACAATCTCATTTGCGTTTATCGTTCGTCGCTAATCGTTAAAAATCGCTCCG
Source organism: Dendropsophus ebraccatus (assembly GCF_027789765.1). Classification (NCBI taxonomy): domain Eukaryota; kingdom Metazoa; phylum Chordata; class Amphibia; order Anura; family Hylidae; genus Dendropsophus; species Dendropsophus ebraccatus. The sequence continues at coordinate 133,784,158 of NC_091459.1, read as the reverse complement.
TGTAATAGCACCCTTACTCTATCGGTATATTTTTGGAGTGTGCGATGAAGCCGGAGTCCCCAGAAGAAAGTGCAAACTCAATACAACAGGAACATTAAAAAGACCTGCTTAATATTATGTAGGGGCCTCCTGTATCACCAAAATGACTGGGACATACAAGGCCTGCATAGGAGCTGTGGCTGGGGTCCTGTGGTATCTGACATGGTGCGGTCTCCATGAATTGGAATTCTTTCTCCAGTACATTCCACAGACTAGTTCGGACTGAGATCTGGAAAAGCTACAGGCCGAGTCCCCACCTCTCTATCTCTCTGTCGTGTTCTTCTTTTCTGAGCAATGTCTGTAGTGTGGTCGGACTCACGTCTCTAGTTTGCGAGGTCACAGGGGATCCCAGGCCTCTTTTGTAATCCGGCACGTATCCCACATGCCATTTATTGCTTCCAATGCATCAACTTGCCTAATATCTCCCACCCCTTGTTCGGTGCTCCAGTCATGATATAATTGTAATCCACTTCAATGGATTTAACATTATTGCGGATCCGTGTACGTGAGATAACGGCACCTCCTGCTGCATCAGATACTATGAACCCCTTTGAAGGCGTTATCCAGCAAAAATCTTTTTCTTTCAAATAAACTGGTACCAGAAAGTTAGATTTGTAATTTATTTATTTTTAAAAATCTCAAGTCTTCACATACTTATCAGCTGGTGTATGTCCTGCAGGAAATGTTTTCTTCCCAGTCTGACACAGTGCTCTCTGCTGCCACCTCTGTCCATGTCAGGAACTGTCCAGAGCAGGAGAGGTTTTCTATAGGGATTTACTACTGCTCTGGACAGTACCTGACATGGACAGAGGTGGCAGCAGAGAGCACTGTGTCAGACTGGAAAGAAAACATTTCAGCAGCTGATACAAATAGGAAGACTTGAGATTTTTAATTAGAAATAAATTACAGATCTATGTAACTGTCTGAAACCGGTTGATCTGAAAGAAAAAGATTTTCGCTGCAGTTCCCCTTTAAGAAAGCCGGAGATCTAAGTATTGCTGGAGCTCACGTAGCATTTTGGATGGGCTCATCAGTGTGCACTTACAGGAAAGCCTACTCCTCAGTGCAGAACTTTATCAGGTGTGAGTCAGACAAATCATAGATGATGATAGATAGATAGATAGATAGATAGATAGATAGATAGGAGATTATCTATCTATCTATCTATCTATCATTAATGTATAAAGGCCGGATTCCTCTCCAGTTCGGGCTATAGTCTTACTCCGTTTCACAATGGCAATTCAGCTACCATGTACCAGCGAGTGTGCTTCTATTACAAACACATATAAAAGGACAGTAATGGCGTTGGATCAGCGCATATTTTCCCCCCACGTACATAGAAGATATATATTTAGAGGCGGCCAGGGCATGTGAGCGGGCTCAGGATGCCATCCCTGGGTACAGCTAAGAATAAAGTACTATGAAACACAAGGGGCTTTCTAACAAAACAGAAGAGGCAGACCTCTCTCGAGGCGGTGGAGCAGGCCTGCCATAACCTAGGCCCAGTGCATCCTAATGACCGCCCGCAGACAGGAGCCTGCCATGCAGAACAGTGAGGGATGCGGCACGACAGATTTATCACAAGGCCTTGTGCGGGACAAAGGTCAGCTTTACACGTCCACGCAGGGACCCTCAACACAACCAGACACAAAGACAAAGTCACCGGAGGGAAACAAGCAGATGGAGTCGGTGGCTTTTTATATATCTGAAATCAGAAAAACATTTCAGATCCTGAAGTTATTTAGAAAGGCTACAATACAGCTACACATCACAAAGGGTGAGACAGTATTACTAAACCTGAGGGGCAGACACAGTTATATCAGGGGAGAGAGGGGAAAAAATTCTTAGAATCTATGAAAGGGATCTATCAATTACTGGCACAAAGGATCCAGGATGTAAAAATACACTATTCCCTGGAGGAGGCTTATACAGAAGAGATCAGCAGGGTACCTGTCATTACAGATCTCCACCCCTGCCATGGGAAGATCAGGTAAGAACAAAACCACACAGGGTGAACTCCGTGTATAAACCTTATCCATCACCATGTTATCCAGGAAGTGACATCACCAGGTTATCCAGGAAGTGACATCACCAGGTTATCCAGGAAGTGACATCACCAGGTTATCCAGGAAGTGACATCACCAGGTTATCCAGGAAGTGACATCACCAGGTTATCCAGGAAGTGACATCACCATGTTATCCAGGAAGTGAAGCCTTGATGCAGTAGTAAGTGCAGGGAAAAAAGCACTTTATAAGTATTTCCCGTAATAAGACAATAATGGGGATTTGTATAACTTTTGTGGGGCAATACAATACTTTAATACAACGGCTCCGGCTTGCTTCGGGGATTCTCGGCATGTCCCGCTCGGCCAACCAGTGTGCTGCCCCGCCGCAGCGCACTGATTGGCTGAGCAGGATGTGAAGACACTGGGAGCCCTGAAGCAAGCCGGAGCTGGGAGCAGGTGAAGTACAGGCTCTGGCGGCCGGGGGTTAACGGGGCAAGCTGCTGACAAACTCGCAGCGGGATGTGCATCCTGCTGCAAGTTTGTCTGCCCATAGGGTGTACAGGGCAGGTATCCGCAGTGAGAAACACGCTGCGGATCCGTTACGTGTGAACGCACCCTAACACTTGTTTGCGGGGCTCTTTCCATGCCCTAGCTATAGTTGTTCTCGTTGCTGTAAGAATGTGCACCACTACAGATACATAAGATGATACGTATTACACTGGACGATTATCGTTCGAAAAACCGTTAGATAGTTTTGATTTAAACGACAATTGTTTCGTGTAATAGCAGACAACAATTTAACGACCAAGGAGAAATCGTTGGACGTTTGATAGTATTCAGACCTATTTTTATCGTTCGCACATCGTTCGGTGTAATAAGAAGTCATAGCTGAAATGTAAACAATAGCGATGACAAAACGACCGCTAGAACGATCATAAATAACGATCATCGTTCCGTGTAATTGGGCAAACGTTTTCGGGTCAATTGCTATAGCGGTTGTTTGAGATCGTTTATCGGCCAAAAAAAAAAAATTGCTTGGTGTAATAGTACCCTAAGACTACTTCTGGGCCCCATGGCGGGGGCGGGGGGGGGGGGGGGGAAACTCTCTTATTACACCCCCAACAAATTAATGCGCCAACCGAACGCTCCAACCGACCACAGGCATAAGGAAAGATTCTAGAAATTCTCTGTAACTTGTCAAAAGTTTTTTGTTTCTTTTTTATGACAGGGACACTTTATGGTATGGGAGTTTAATCACTTCTTTTTTCCACAAAATAGTTTGGAAATATCAGAAAACTCCTTGTATATGAGCTTGTAGTCAGGGAATGCGGAGCTACCTGCTGCTTTCACCTCTAAGACACAACAAAAATGCTAATTTTGTCCCTAATTGATGTAATGTCAAAGGTGCTGCCAATAGGCATCGGAGCATCCTAAACTCTTCTCCATAATGAATGCGGCCGTCAGTCATCCGTCTTACTCCCCACCACTCCTATTCTCTGTCAGTCTATATATTGACTTCCTATCTCCTCCACAATTCAATGCTAAGCTCTACCTTGACATTGTGATCTGAACTTACGTGAACTGGAGAAGTCCACATACTGTATAAATGCTCGCCGCCTTCTCTTTATTCTGCTTCTTATGTTTGGATCTGTTCTTCAGCAAGAAAAATTCTACATCTGACATATTCAACCAATCTAGAAATTTCAACTTCCTACTACACATCAAGGGGCACAGAAAGAACAGATGTAGGGACTGCACATGGGCCCTTAATGGGAAGGGGGTCCTTATACCATGGTAATTTTAGGGGGGCTTATGCAATGGTAATGGTAATGGGCAGCTCTTATGCAGTGGTAATGGGGCGTTCCTATGCAATGGCAATGGAGGAGGATCCCTTCTGCAATGGTAATGGAGGGGGGCCTATGCAATGGTAATGGGAGGCTCTTATGCAATGGCGGGGGTTCCCTTATGCAATAGTAATGGGGGTGGGTTCTTATGCAATGGTAATATGGGGCGTTCTTATGCAAAACTCCTATGCACAAAATTTAAAAATCAATAGGATCATGAGCCTCGATAAATACTGCACAATTTTTGCACAAAAAAAGGCGCAGTCGGTGTAAACTGCTCATAGTGCAAGCAGCGAAAAAAAATGCTGCGAAAAAATATACGCTGTGCGCATAAACAGAGTTTTCGCCAAAATCACGTCGCAAAAAGAATGATACATATGCCCCTTAATTTTCCATATCATTGTCTTTATTACACAGTCATTGGCTTCAGTAAGGTCCTGCCCAGTACTGTGTAACCGGCGCTTACTTACCCGACTTAGGACTCTATTACATGGAGCGATAATCTGCCGACCCCGGCCAATTCGGCAGGCTATCGGTCTGTGTAACAATGACAGCGATCAGCTAATGACAACGATCATCGGCTGATCAGGTCTTTAGGTCCTGACCTAAACTCATTGGCCGCCAACAGCGCATCACTGTGTAATAGCAAGGAGCCGCCGACAGCTGATGAAACTGTAAAGAATATAATGTAGTATATACGTTACCAGTCCGCGCTCCCCGATGTCTTTTTGTCTTCTCCCTGCAGCCGCTGCAATTGCAGAACCGGTCTCTGAAATGACACGCTGCTCAGTGATTGGCTGAGCGACATGTCACTTCATACGCCAGCTCTGCAGTGTGTATCGGGAGAAGCCAGGAAGACACCGGGAGCGCGGACTGGTACATATTTACTTTATTTTAAGTTAGACATCGCTAACCTTCCTCACCTTCCAAATCATAGCAGATCCACTTCAGGCTGGGGCTTACATCAGGGGACAGGACTGTGGAGGTAATCTCTTCATAGCTGTAACCCCTCTCTCCCCAGAGTGCTGCTATACTGAGCCCACATATTCTCCGCGCATTCCTTCATGCTCCCAGCAGTCTCTTTCCGCCCTTGTGTTTCCCATCCTCTCCATTACTGTACAGTAACTTATAATATCACATATTCTGGATTACAAGCCCGGTCCCGGAACGAATTATGCTCGTAATCCAAGGCACCACTATATATACCTTGCTGCACAATAGTCAAGCTGTGAGATAGGCTCAGTAAACGAGTGCCGATCTATGATTACAATAGTGATCAGGCTGTGTAATATTGCCCTATTTACTCCAATAAAATCATCCATGTGTCTCCCATTGGAATAAATAGTGTAGGTGGCATCCTCTACCACTGCGGACCCCCAAGGACTTTGGAAAAATTGCTCATAGGGCCATGTTCACACTATGTATAACACTGGCCATTCTGTGAAGATGAAGATCATCCTGGCCAATACTGCAGTACCGGCCAGATAATCTTCACTTCTGCTTAATTCGAATGCGGGCGCACAAGGGTCACTGCTGCACACAATGTGCCGCACGCTTCATTGTGTGAACTGACAGGTTCTCTGCGGCCACTATTCAATGAATAGCAGCCGCGGAAAACTGATATGCCAGTTTCTTGCGTGGCCGCTAGAGATCCTGTCCGGAGTGTATACTATGGGGGATATTTATCAAACATTGTGTAAAGTGAAACTGCCTCAGTTGCCCCTAGCAACCAATCAGATTCCACCTTTCATTTTCCAAAGAGTCTGTGAGGAATGAAAGGCGGAATCTGATTGGTTGCTAGGGGCAACTGAGCCAGTTTCACTTTCCACCATGTTTGATAAATCTCCCCCTATGTGTATACGCTCCGGCCAGGATTCCATAGACGGTAGCACAATTTAAGTTTCATGTTAATCACGGCCATTGTTGCTACTCGGCCGTGATTAATATGAAACTTACGTAGTGTGAACATAGCCTTAGGGTCCTATTCCGCGGGCCGAGCAGTGCTCGATCAACGATGTAAACGAGCGCCGATCTGCTACTGGGTCTATTCCACGGCCCCGATGATCGTTAAGCGAGGGCTGCAGGGACATTGTTACCGATGTCCTTGTAGCTCTTGTTTGATACATTACCGGAACCGCCGCGGCCAGTGATTGGCTGAGCGGTCTGTCAGTTCAGACAGCCCCACTCCGAAGCTGCTGCGGCGCGGGACTGGGAGGAAGGAGGAGAAGACTTGCAGCCAGGACAGGTAATGTATGGTTCTGCTGAAATTGTCGGTCGCCGCCACGCACCGCTATTCCACCGTAGCGATGCGCTGGTGGCGAACGATGATTTTAGGTCAGAACCTAAATGAACGATCAGCCGATGACACAATCATCGGCAGATCGTCCGATTATCACTGCGATTTGGCCGACTATCGCTCCGTAGAATAGGCCTCTTACTCTGTATAAATGAGATTAAAGGGAGTGCAGGAATTTTGCTCATTTCTTACCTGTACAATGAATGATGATGTTAATATCGCACCAGATAATTTGATAAGAAAAAAATGTAGTTCAAGAAAAAAACAAAACGTGAATGTTTAAAACAACAAGCGGTGCGACAATATAGAAAAAAATATAGAAAGGCGGGCATACATGGCTGTCTGCTCCAGCACATGGCAGGAAGAGCCAGGCTTTGTATTGTCAGGGAGAGGGATAGCTGAGGGTTGCACATGAATGGAAGAGGAGAGAAAATCAAATGATTCCGGTGCAGAACTCGGAAAGAGAAGACAGGGAAAAACGAGTAATTATAAGGGAAGGAAGATGCAAATGGAACAAATGAAAAGGCAATGGCTCCCAGACGGGCACTTTAGGTGAAGGAGATTTTCCCCTGCAGTATCAAAGTGACAGAAAGAGGTCTCCCGCTATTACCGAGACTCTCACAGACCTGCCAGAAGGATGTGCATGTGTGAGGAATGCCCATTATTTCCTCCCTCAAAGAATTATTTATTCCTCCATCCATCTACCTAGACAGATGGATGCCAGCCGCTGCCGCTTTATGAGACTCCCTCATACACTAAGGGGGAGCACAGCAGGGATAGGTTAAAGGGACAATAAACCTGGAAAAAAATAAAGGTATAAAAGTAAGCAGGGATAAGAGGATTGTATAGATATTCCGGCAATCTCTTCTTCGTGTCCTATGTTAAAGGGGAACTCTGGCGGAGTGTTTTTTTTTCCCTTCAATTAACTGGTGTGAGGAAGTTATATAGATAAGTAATATAGGAAGTTATATAGATTTGTTTCTTATATTTAAAAAAAACCTCCAGTCTTCCAGTACTTATCAGCTGCTGTACGTCCTGCAGGAATTTTTTCCAGTCTGACACAGTGCTCTCTGCTGCCACCTCTGTCCATGTCAGGAACTGTCAAGAGCAGTAGTGGTTTTCTATGGGGATTCGCTTTGGAGGTGGCAGCAGAGAGCACTGTGTCTGACTGGAAAAAATACACCACTTCCTGCAGGATATACAGCAGCTGGTAAGTACTGGAAGAATGGAGATTTTAAAAGTAGAAGTAAACTACAAATTTATTTATCTTTTTAAAACCAGTAGATTTGAAAAAAACAAACATTTTTGCCAGAGTACAAATGGCACTGACTTGAGTGAAGTTTAGTGGCCCTGGTCGTCTTCTGCAAACAGGATAGTGGGGGAGAGCTCCAGCTCCTGACAACTGCCTTACACGGAGGCTGATCTTGTCTGCTACTTGAGAGGATCTGAGAGAACATCCTATGTCCTGAAATAAATATTAGAACTGCTTCTAGGGACCATAGGAAAGGGCAGAATAACTTGCCTAGCCTAGAAAATCAGCGCCCCGCTGCCCCATCCACATATGGGTGAGGCTCTAGATGGATTCACCTTTGTCTCACGTGGGAGTACCTCATGGAAAGGCTTTAAGGGTTACAAAATATTTCCTCATGGGGGGGGGGGGGGATTTATCTATGCTTTTTGAATTTTTTTGTGCAAACCGCTGAAAAAGTTGCAACTTATTGAGCTTATTTGCCGGGCTGGGTTCACATTACGTTTTTGCAATCCGCTTTTTTTTTTTTTTTTTTTCTTTGCAAAAAACGGCTGAAAAACAGATGCATGTTTTTCCATTGAATTCTATTATAAAAAAACGGATCCGTTTTTTTTAACACACACAAAAATGCTAGGCTGGACCAAAGGTAATAAAGCCGTATCCACTGAAAAGTCACAGCAGTATTGGAAACCACCTCCGCTGGCGGGGAAAGGGTGGTCTTCTCTAAAAAGTCACTGATGGTCTGGAGGATGTTCTCTGGGCCACTCATCCATCTGGAGGGCAATCGCAACCCATTTGGGGTATGAATCCATCCTTGCAGGTTACATGCACCTATACATACTGACTGTGTTCCCTAGGGAGGATGGGGTCATCCAGCAAGATAATGCAACATGTCACATGGATAGAAATACCCGACACTGGTTGGAAGAGCATGACCAAGACTACTAAGCCCTACCCTGACCGCTAATTCCCCAGAACCCAATTGAGCATCTGTGTGACCACTTCGATGGCGGTGATTCTTCCCCATGCACCCTCCTCGTAATCACAATATTAAGTTCATTTAAAAAAAATAATTTATATATATATATATATATATATATATATATATATATATATATATATATATATTAAAGACTAATGCATGTGTATTTAATATTGAATGTAAATTTTCCAAGCATTTGTGCAATTTCACTGCATCACACCTCAACATAGTCTAGAGGTGTACAGGGATCTGTCAACCATATTTCTTGAGAACTGCAGAGGGTGGTGACTGACAAACATATAAAACGGCCTTTGAAATTTCCCAGTGTCAAGAAGGCAGGGCTTGTTCAAGTGCCGCAGCCTGACATGTCTCCTTGTTTGTCCTCAAATCCGAGGCCCCTGAATGGCTAACATATAGGGCTCTGTAGGTCGATCAAGAAGGGGCAGGGAGGTTAGGACAAGTGAGGAGGCATGCCATGCTGTGGTATGTGAGCAGGTTGTCCCCGCCCCCTTGACACTTGGCAGAAAAGTAAAGAGACAATTTTACTGGTTTGTCAATCACCATCAAGCAATAGTTTTGGAGTGGTTCTGAAGTCTTACCTCTGCGCCCTGGATAAACATGGGGGTAATAGTCATAGTACAGGTCCGGCTGGTCGAGGTTTTTAAAGGGTTCAAACTCCAATTCTGCATTTTGAAAAAGTCCGAGCTTCACCAACAAGGAGAGCCGCAGGAACCAGAGCTGGAAAACACCGATATGTTGTTAGGTTAGCCACTATTCATCACACCTATAACAACATTACACCACTACAGCGTCTCCTGCCTGCCCCAAGCCTGGAGATACAGACTTCTGCCCACTTGTCTCCTCCTTGTGTCATTTGCCTCGTGCTGTGATGTGCCGTGATGTTCCTCCTCTGTCACCTTCTGTTTGAGATGCAATTCAGTAGCACAAAGCCAGATCCTAAAACTCCGAGCCCCATCTGGATGCATCCGCACTGGGATGGCAGCAGGAAGAGACTATCCACCATATTCCTGGCTCCCACCTCAGCATAGATATATAGGGGAACTATCAGCAGGTTGGATGAATCTAACCTGCTGATATATCCCAATTGCACAGGAGACGCCAAGGAGGAAGTTATGTCTCTTACCTTTATCTTCGGCACCATTACGGTGCAGTTAGTGGTTAGTTCCGCAGTCCGGTAAGACCATTAGGAGAACTAGGGCACCATTAAGAGTAATGTCTGCCCCCATAGCGCTGATCCGCCCTGCCCCTTTCATTATCAAAGGGGTGGGTCGGCCGGAGGCAGATCGGTGCTATGGGAAGGGGCAGTGTTCCTAACTGTGCCTCAGTGCACCTAACCATCTTATTAGACTGTGGAGAACATAACTAACTGCACCGGAATGGCGCAGAGGAGGAAGGTAAGAGACATACCATCCTACTCAGCGCCTCCTGTGCAATAGAGACATATCAGCAGGCTAGATTTATCTAACCTGCTGAGAGTTTCCCTTTAAAGTAGGGATGGTCCGAACCTGCCGAGGTTTGGGTTCGTATGAACCCGAACGCTCGGCAGCAGATTCCAGCTGTCTGCCCGCTCCGTGGAGCGGGCGGATACAGCGGGAGGAACGCCTGGAAAACTGGGATACAGCCTATGGCTATAGCTGTATCCCAGTTTTCCAGGCGGTCCTCCCGCTGGATCCCAGACAGCGGGAATCATTACCGAGGGTTCGGGTTCGTACGAACCTGAACCGAACTTGGTTCGGACCATCCCTACTTTAAAGTGTCACTTTTTTTTGCAGAAATTAATAGTCCAGGTGATTTTAAGAAACTTTGTAATTGGGTTTATTAGGCAAAAATGCCATTATCTGCATTCAAAAAGACTTTCCCCAGTTCCCCACCCCCTCCTCTCTCTCATCCACTGCTCATTATCAAGAAATTACAAGAAAGACTCTTTTACATCAGTCGAGCCCTGTTGCAACCTATGGAGAGGGGTGGGGGGAGGGAGATTAGTCGCTAGCAGAGAACAAAGGATTACACAGCGTGAGCTACATGAAAGCCGGTATTCAGAGGTCAGAGAGGTCAGTGGAGACTTCATTGTTCTCTATCTCCTGAAGACAGGGGGGAGGGCTTCAAACTGCTTTTTCATGAAAAAAATTTGTTTTTTCGGCTAATTAACCCAATCACAAAAAAATTTAAACAACAACGACACTTTACACAGAAGCCACATTGGGAGGGGGGGGGGTGTAGAGAAAGAGAGAAAACCTCTCTAAAAAAGCCAGATTCTTTACAGCAGCCTCATGGACTATAACAACCAGCAGTCTGGTGGAGAGTCCCTGATTTGTACAGGAGAGTTTTCTAGACATGCTCTGTGACCTGTACAGAAGTTTCTCTGCAGGGAGGGGGGAGGAGAGGAGCTGTGAGCTTAACCTAGCGTGAATGACCTGATCCTGTCTTATCTATATACCACTATCACCTTTCATTTCAATGCTGCCATTAATGTCTATATATGTGTAGTGCTAGAGGATAAGACTGCTGGTAGCATACTAAGGGCTTTCCTTTTTCCCTGGAAACATTGCCATTCTGTCTATGTCTTGGCCGAGTATTGCGTTGTAGCGTAGTACAAATCAAGCAAATATGGTTTATCTGCAATATTAGTCACAGTTAAAGGGGTTTTACTTAATTTATTATTATTTTTTTTAATTTATATATATATTTTTTTAAGCTGACACTGCTGAGGTGACCACTGATCTTAACACCCTTGTACCTGGTCTTTTCCCACTGTCCTTTACTGATTAAAGCGGGTCACCAATGTGGTCACTGAGCGGCTGAGCTGGCATTTCCTACGTGACAGTACTAGAGATGATTAAGGTTGGGTTCACACTGCGTTTTTGCCATTAGTTTTTGTGTGCATCCATTTTGATCCATTTTTCCATTTACTTCTACTATTAAAAAAAAAAAAAAACGGATCAGAAAATAGATCAAAAACGCATTTTTTATTAGCGTTCACAAAAACGTGATCAACCAAGTCGATGGAAAAACGGATCAAGGCAAATGAACACAAATGCATCAGTTTTTTCATCTGTTAAAACAGATGAAAAAACGCAGTGTGAACCCAGCCTGACCCTCCAGCACCCTCAGGTTCGTATGTGCAGCATTTGACTACCAGCGGCTGCAGAAGTTGAATGCAGCTGTCTGGAAAACATGGATATCGCCATAGGTTGTATCCATGTTTTCCAGGACTCCCTAGGGCTGCATCCACCTTCTACAGCCACCGGTAATCAAATACAGAACACTTGCGGTTGGACAGACCCAGGGGCGGTCTTGGCATTTCTGGGGCCCCAAGCGAAGTTATGTCTGGGCCCCCCCCCTCGACACGTGTTCCAAAACAATAGACCACTGTGTGTTGCCCCCAGTAGTATATACCCCTCGTGCGCTACCGCCAGTAATATATACTCCTTGTGTGCTGCCCCCAATAGTATATACCCCTTGTGTCCTGCCCCCAGCAGTATATACCCCTTGTTTGCTTCCCCCAGTAGTATATAGACCCCTGTGTGTTCCCCCAGTTATATATAGCCCCCAGTGTGCTCCCCCAGAAGTATATAGACCTCCTGTGTGCTGCCCCAGTTGTATATAGACCCCCTGTGTGCTGCCCCCAGTTGTATATACCCCCTGTGTGCTCCCCCACTAGTATATAGGCCCCCTGTGTGCTCCCTCAGGGGTATTTAGCCCCCCTGTGTGCTCCCCCACTTGGATATAGACCTCCTGTGTGCCCCCCCCCCACTTGGATATAGACCCCTGTGTGCGCCTTCAGTAGTATATAAACCCCCTGTGTGGTTCCCCCAGTAGTATATAGACCCCCTGTGTGCCCCACCAGTATTATATAGACCCCATGTGTGCTTCCCCAGTAGTATACAGACCCCTGTGTGCTCCCCCAGTTATATATAGACCACCTGTGTGCCTCACAAGTAGTATATAGACCCCCTGTACGTTCCCCCAGTAGTATATAGACCCCCTGTGTGCCCCACCAGTAGTATATAGACCCCTGTGTGCTCCTACAGTAGTATATAGCCCCCCTTTGTGCTCCCCCACTTGGATATAGACCTCCTGTGTGCTATCCAAGTTGTATATAGACCCCATTCTGCTGCCCCAAGTAGTATATAGACCCCCTGTGTGCTGCCCCCAGTAGTATATAGACCCCTCTGTGAAGCCCCAGTAGTCTATAGCCCCCTGTGTGCTCCTCCCATTTATATAGACCCCCGATATGCATTCCCCTAGTTAAACAGACCCCTGTCTGCTCCCCCTCCCATATAGTATATAACACAATAAAACAAACACTTATACTAACCTGGGTCCGGGCGTCTCCTCTTCTCTTCACTCCGAAGGGTTTTCCTGCGATCACAAGAGGCCGCACTCCCCTTGTCCTGGCGCCGATGCTCCAGTGATATCACTGGAGCGCCGGCACCACAAGGACAAAGCTGCCACTTGTGACCGCAGGGAAAACCCTTCCTGCGGCCACAAGAGTGACTGACAGGAAGGGGGCCAATGTCTCCCGCCCTGTCAGTGCTGCTGCATGTAACTATGAGCGCTCATCACGAGTGCTCATAGTTACAGTTCAGATGGCAGCAGCGAGCAGGGCAGCGGCCCTGTCCAGCGGTCTTGAGCACAAGAGCGGGGTGTGGGGCCCCCCCCTGGATGTTGGGGGCCCCAAGCGATCGCTTGGGGTGCTTGGTGCCAAAGACCGCTACTGGACAGACCCAATCGTGCTTGAGATTCCCGGAACAGAACTAAGTACCAGGATGAAGTGGGGACTTGGGCTGTGTCAGAACCACAGTGATGGGGATGGGATCAGGCAACTTAGGCTGGGTTCACATTACGTTTTTGCAATCAGTTTTTTGCAAAAAACGGATGAAAAACCGATGAGAAAAACGGATGCAATTGTATCCGTTTTGATCCGTTTTTTTCATTGACTTCCATTATAAAAGAAACAGATCAAAGAAGATCCGTTTTTTATTTTTTTTAACGGACACAAAAATGAAGTACACTACGTTTTTGTGTAGGTTAAAAAAATGGATCCGTTTAGAAATTTTTTTTTTTTTTTTTTTTTATAATGGAAGTCAATGGAAAAACGGATCAAAACAGACGGACACAATTGCATCCACTTTTTTCATCATTTTTTTTCCAAAAACGGATGAAAAAAAAAGTAGTGTGAACCCACCCTAAGCAAGTCTTTTGTTTTTCTACATTTTGCAACTTTAAAATAATAAAAATATTGCAGAAAAAAAACATAACAATACACAATATTTTTGTTACCCACTAAGATCATTTGGAAAACATTTGTTACCCACTAAGATCATTTGGAAAATAAACATTAAAAGAACACGTAAGGCAGGGTGCACGCTACGTTTTTGCAATCCGTTTTGATCCATTTTTCCATAGACTTTCATTATAAAAAATAACGGATCAAAACGGATCAGGTTTTTTTTAACGGACACAAAAATAAGGTCGACTTTGTGTACGTTAAAAAACAAAAAAACAAAACACGGATCCGTTTTGATCCTTTCTTTATAATGGAAGTCAATGGAAAAATGTACACAATGCAATCAGGTTTTTTTTCCATCCATTTTTCATCCTTTTTTGCAAAAAAACAGATTGCAAAAACGTAGTGTGAACCCAGCCTAAGGAACAAGTCCATCAAAACGGGACAATATGAATGAACAGCCTCTCCCATCCAATCAGATCCCCACTACAAAAACCAGGATGGCCGGATGCTACGGACACCTCCATTAGTCTTTACACAATTATTTATTTTTTTTACTGAAAGCAACGAATAGCCTTCTCACCTGCAGCGAGTCAGTGGTGTGGTTAGTCGGCTGACCACTCTTGCCATACCCTTGCCCATGGGCATTCAGGAGCCTCCCGCTAAGGTCGACGGCAGCCCGCCAGTTCTTGCTATTCTGCGGGAAGAGAACAGAAGATGGTGACTAATAAATGATGCCAATAAAATGCTCAGCTGGTTCATTTGCTTGAAGCGGCTCGATCTAGTCATCAGTAATGATGACAAGGTCAGTAAAGATGGCCAGAAAAGCCAGGGATGTCATTTGTCAAAGCCGTACGTATAATTAGGCAGTAAGTGAAGCCAAGCATGAGGCGCTGTATGGAGCGAGCGGAAGACACCAACAATATTATAAACACTACCCCCCCCCCCATTCTCACAGACGCTAATGGCCTAAATTTTACTGAGGGTTAAAACAGGCAAACGCTGCATACATAATGGAGGGAGACGCAGGATTTCTTATGTCTGGAAATTAATTTACGTTAACCCCTTCCTTACATTTTATTTATTTGAGCTTTTGTTTTATATGTTCCTTTATAAGTTTCTCATTTTAATAACTTTTAAAGCAGTTATACGGGCGCTTTATTTTTGTTACTTTTACCTTAGTAAATTTTTCTTTTTGTGACATTAGGGAGAATGAAACACTAATGGAAATAATAATAATAAGGGTCTTCTTGTTTTTTTTTCCTTTGTTTAAAGGGGTACTCTTTAACCCCTTAAGGTCAAAGCCAATTTTCGTTTTTGCGCTTTTGCTTATTCCATTTTAAGTTTAAAAGTCAACAGCACTTGCATTTTTTCACCTAGAGACGTATATGAGCGCTTATTTTTTGCGAAACCAATTGTACTTTGCAATGACAGGCATTATTTCTCCATAACATATGCTGCGAAACCGGAAAAAAATCATTTGCGCTGTCAAATTGAAAAAAAAAACTAATTTGTTTTGATTTTGGGGAGTTTTGCATTTACACCGTTCGTCCCATGCTAAAACTGACTTGTTATGCATGTTCCTCAAGTCGTTACGATTACTATGATATATAACATGTATAACTTTTATTGTATCTGATGGCCTGTAAAAAATTCAAACCATTGTTAACAAATATATGTTCCTTAAAATCGCTCCATTCCCAGGCTTATAGCGCTTTTATCCTTTGGTCTATGGGGCTGTGTGAGGTGTCATTTTTTGCGCCATGATGCGTTCTTTCTATCGGTACCTTGATTGCGCATATACGACTTTTTGATCGTTTTTTATTACATTTTTTCTGGATTGGATGCGACCAAAAATGCGCAATTTTGCACTTTGGAATTTTTTTGCGCTGACGCTGTTTACCGTGCGAGATCAGGAATGTGATTAATTAATAGTTCGGCCGATTACGCGCGCGGCGATACTAAATATGTTTATTTATTTATTAATTTATATTTATAAAATGGGAAAAGGACTTTTATTAGGGGAGGGGATTTTTTATTAATAAAAACACTTTTTTACTTTTTTTTTTACTTTAACTAGAAGCCCCCCTGGGGGGCTTGTATATACATAGCACTGATCTCTCATAGAGATCAATGCTGTGTATATACACAGCAAAGATCGATCAGATCGGTCATAGATTGCTATGGCCTGCTGCAGGCCATAGCAATCTATTGCCGAGCCGGGATCAGCGTCATTCCGACACTGAGGCCCGGCACGGGCAGAAGAACGGATCTCCCATCTAGACACCAGGGACACGGAGAGCACAGCATCTAAGTGCAGCTGTCAGGTTTGACAGCTGCACTTAGAGGCTTAATAGAGGCACTGCCCCGGCTTCACGTGTCAGCCGGGATCAGCGCCGTTCAGAGCGGGGTCCCGGCGGGACCCCTCTCTGAACACCCCGAGCGGCACCATGACGTATCAGATACGTCATGGGTCGCTAAGGGGTTAAAGAAAGATTTGTAATTTACTTCTATTTAAAAATCTCTAGTCTTCCAGTACTTATCAGCTGCTGTATGTCCTGGAGGAAGTGGTGTATTCTTTCCAGTCTGACACAGTGCTCTCTGCTGCCACCTCTGTCCATGTCAGGAACTGTCTAGAACATGTCAGGAACTGTCTAGATGTTTTCTATGGGGGTTTGTTACTAATCTATGATAGACTAAAAAGAAAACAAACATTTCCTACAGCAGCTGATAAGTACTAAACCAGTTGATTTGAAAGAAAAAGTTTTTCGCTGGAGTGCTCTCTGCTGCCACCTCTGTCTATGACAGGAACTGTCCAGAACAGGAGCAGATTCCTGCTCTCCAAAATGGAAAGAATACACCACTTCCAGCAGGACACACAGCAGCTGTTAAGTACTGGAAGACTTGAGATTGTTTTAATAGAAAAGAAAAAAAT
Organism: Dendropsophus ebraccatus; assembly: GCF_027789765.1. NCBI lineage: Eukaryota > Metazoa > Chordata > Amphibia > Anura > Hylidae > Dendropsophus > Dendropsophus ebraccatus. The sequence continues at coordinate 133,767,556 of NC_091459.1, read as the reverse complement.
ACATATTTCCGGCACCAGTTGATTAAAAAAAAAAAAAAAATGGCGAACAATCCCTTTAAATAAAATGTTTGATAATGCATAATGAATGCTGTGATGAAAACATTCAGTGTAAGGGGGGGGGCTATACAAGAGAGGATGAGACAAAGGGGGAGATTTTTTAAACATGGTGTAAAGTAAAGTGAGACTGGCTCAGTTGCCCCTAGCAACCAATCACATTCCACCTTTCATTCCTCACAGACTCTTTGGAAAATGAAAGGTGGAATCTGATTGGTTGCTAGGGGCAACTGAGCCAGTTTCACTTTACACCATGTTTGATAAATCTCCCCTAATGTCTTACATTTCCAACAAACTAGAATATCCAGAAAAAACTGAGAAGAGAAACCGTAACGTCTCCATCCTCCCTGACGCATGACATTTTTATTTTGATATGATTAGTTGTATTGGAAATACTCGTGGTCTTCTTAAATCCTGGGTGCAGCGCTGAGAAGTGAGGATGAGCCGTATACAGACACGTCCTGCACGCCTTTCTATCCGGTGCGCCGCAACCCCAATATATCTGTAATCTAGGATAAATTTTGTCAGATTAAAAACAATTAAATCTGAAATTGTAGATATGAGTCGGCGGAGTAACGCAGCGTTCTCTACATGGCTGCTGTGGGGGAAAGATGATTTATGGAGCTGTAACCGAGCCGCGTGCGGAGCAGCTGTTGTCTTACCAGTCATTTCAGGACAAGAGAGCGCTCACCACTGCCACAGGCGCTCCACTAGGGGATGGGGAACAAACAGGGGGAAATTATTTTATAATTAACAAGAAAAAAAAAAAAAAAGGCGGAGATTTATCAAACATGGTGTAAAGTGAAACTGGCCCAGTTGCCCCTAGCAACCAATCAGATTCCACCTTTCATTTTCCAAAGAGTCTGTGAGGAATGAAAGGTGGAATCTGATTGGTTGCTAGGGGCAACTGGGCCAGTTCTACTTTACACCATGTTTGATAAATCTCTCCCAAAGAGCTTAACGTATAGAAACTGCTCTAATAAAAAGTGTCCATGTGGACCACAACAGCAGATCATCCTTCTTTGATCACCAATCAATTGATTTCCGGAAAAAAAAAAAAAAAAAAATTAACGACAGTGACTCTATGATTTCTTAATAGAAGTAAATTACAAATCTTTGGCACCAGTTGATTTGAAAGAAAAAAAAAATGGTGAACTATGCCTTTTAAAACAGCTCTGACTCACTCATTGCACTCTTCAAGACCTTTCAAAGTCTCCAGTGGTATCGGACACCAAAATGTTAGCATCAGATGTGGTGGTAAACACACGGCCCTCCAGCTGTTGCTAAACTACAATTCCCATCATGTCTGGACAGCCAATGATTTAGCTTTGGCTGTCCAGGCATGATGGCAATTGTGGTTTTGCAACAGCTGGAGGGCCAAAGGTTCCGCACCACTTGTGAAGTGCGGCCTCCATGGATCGGACGTTCCTCCAGCTCATCTTACAACTGATCAATCAGAGATCTGGGAATTTGGAGGCCAAGTGACCACCGCTCTTAGTCATGTCCCTCATTTCTAAACAGTTTTTGCACAGTGCCCATGACACTATCCTACTGAAAGAAGCCGCAGCCATTAGTGGATCCTGCAGTTATTAGAGGAGGACTTGGTCTGTATAATGGTTAGGTAGATGGTATATGTCACAATAACATCCACATGATGCCAGAAGCCAAGGTTTCCCAGCAGCACAAAGCACCCACCGAGCTTATCTTCTTCCCATAGTACATCCAGGTGCCATCTCTTCTCCTGGTAAGTAAGTTCTGAGGGGAGTCAATGGACCGACTTCAACCTCCAAAATACTCCTTGAGCGTCGTGGCGCAGATGTCTCGTGATGACGATAAAATTCCACATCAAACAGATGGGATAATAGTAAAAGTTACGGTTTAATAAGGCAACGCGTTTCGGCCTGTATAACAACGGACAAGCCTTTCTCAAGCCATAGAACCATTTGCAACACAACAACATATATATATACACACATAACACCCTATGATGTGGCCTCCAAACATTTCCGGGTGAAGACCCGCCTCTACCTAACCACGGTATGATAATTAATATTATATCAAATGTAAAGAAACTACATGTAAAAATGCCAAAAAAGATCGGATTACCTTAAGATGTTCAATAAGACTCCATTTGCCATGCTGCCTGTAGTCCAAATCACTGAGGACACCGCAATCGGAAATGACGTTGCGTGCTTAACGTAATTCACGTATCTAGTGGAGTAAGCATAGATCCAGAAAAGGTCTGACTACTACAGGGGTGAGAATCCTGGGACATGATATCTAACGTAAACTCCGTAGCGCCTGCGCAAAAGAGACATGCGCAGGACTACAAGATACAACGGAACCAATTAACTCCGTTCATGCTGGTCTCAAATTTATGCAAACGACATATAGTACATTTGCCATTCTGTCTTTATTGTAGGTGGTGCTTAGACATGTTCAATGGTCTCATTTAGACCATTGGGTGTTAGACTATGCATTTTATAGATCCAAAAAGACTCACGTCTATTAAGACGTGTATATCTATCGGCAGTGTCCAGTGGAATTTGTTCAATCGGTAGAATTGTGATTTTATTAAAATCACTATCATGTTGCTGTGACAAATGTCTAGATACACTATGTTTCTCAAATTTTTTATTAGTATTGCATCTATGATTGTTCATACGTAGATGCAGAGGCTGTATGGTCCGCCCGATATATTGGAGGCCACATGTACAATTAAGCAAATAAATAACAAATGATGAAGTACAATCTAAATTCTGTCTAATTTTAAATACTTCCCCTGTTACTGTAGATCTGAATGATGTAATCCCATCCGCTATGTTGAGACAGCATTTGCATGTTTTTTTGCCGCATTTATGTATGCCTATATTTTCTACAGCTTCTTTTTTGTTTCCACTGTTCATACACTTCCTAAGTTTACTTGGAGCTATTGTTTCTTTGATGGTTTTCCCTCTGCGGAAAGTAAGGGCCGGTCTATTGGGGATTATTTTATTTAAAACTGGATCTTTTTTTAGGAGATACCAATATTTTTCCAATGTTTTTTTAATATGTCCATTGCTGTTATTATAAGTTGTAATTACAACTTATAATAACAGCAATGGACATATTAAAAAAACATTGGAAAAATATTGGTATCTCCTAAAAAAAGATCCAGTTTTAAATAAAATAATCCCCAATAGACCGGCCCTTACTTTCCGCAGAGGGAAAACCATCAGAGAAACAATAGCTCCAAGTAAACTTAGGAAGTGTATGAACAGTGGAAACAAAAAAGAAGCTGTAGAAAATATAGGCATACATAAATGCGGCAAAAAAACATGCAAATGCTGTCTCAACATAGCGGATGGGATTACATCATTCAGATCTACAGTAACAGGGGAAGTATTTAAAATTGGACAGAATTTAGATTGTACCTCATCTTTTGTTATTTATTTGCTTAATTGTACATGTGGTCTCCAATATATCGGGCGGACCATACAGCCTCTGCATTTACGTATGAACAATCATAGATGTAACACTAATAAAAAATTTGAAAAACATAGTGTATCTAGACACCTGTCACAGGAACATGATAGTGATTTTAATAAAATCACAATTTTACCGATTGAACAAATTCCATTGGATATTGCCGATAGATATACACGCCTTAATAGACGTGAGTCATTTTGGATCTATAAAATGCATAGTCTAACACCTAATGGTCTAAATGAGACCATTGAACATGTCTAAGCACCACCTACAATAAAGACAGAATGGCAAATGTACTATATGTCGTTTGCATAAATTTGAGACCAGCATGAACGGAGTTAATTGGTTCCGTTGTATCTTGTAGTCCTGCGCATGTCTCTTTTGCGCAGGCGCTACGGAGTTTACGTTAGATATCATGTCCCAGGATTCTCACCCCTGTAGTAGTCAGACCTTTTCTGGATCTATGCTTACTCCACTAGATACGTGAATTACGTTAAGCACGCAACGTCATTTCCGATTGCGGTGTCCTCAGTGATTTGGACTACAGGCAGCATGGCAAATGGAGTCTTATTGAACATCTTAAGGTAATCCGATCTTTTTTTGGCATTTTTACATGTAGTTTCTTTACATTTGATATAATATTAATTATCATACCGTGGTTAGGTAGAGGCGGGTCTTCACCCGGAAATGTTTGGAGGCCACATCATAGGGTGTTATGTGTGTATATATATATGTTGTTGTGTTGCAAATGGTTCTATGGCTTGAGAAAGGCTTGTCCGTTGTTATACAGGCCGAAACGCGTTGCCTTATTAAACCGTAACTTTTACTATTATCCCATCTGTTTGATGTGGAATTTTATCGTCATCACGAGACATCTGCGCCACGACGCTCAAGGAGTATTTTGGAGGTTGAAGTCGGTCCATTGACTCCCCTCAGAACTTGCATTCGATTCACCTGCTGGCAATTCAGCCAGTCGGTCTACTCAGAGTGATATCGGCTGCGGTGTACATTGTGAAATCTACAATAGTGTTGTGCCTATACTAGCACAACACTAAAAGGTGAGTGCATGTGCACTTTTGTCTTCCTAGACATTAATTGTCCAAGTGATATTGCACCAGAAGGCGCCTCTTGTCCCTCTTTTTCTGTTTCTCCTGGTAAGTGACACACAAACACCCGAGCAGCCACACACTGTTTAAGGGTATAAACACACACACCATATACGCAGCGTATTTACTGCTGCGATACGCAGCAAATACGCAACAAATACGCAGCAGATTAGATCTAAATAACTGAACACAGCATCAAATCTGCTGCAGATCTGCTGCGTATACGGTGTGTGTGTTTGTACCCTAAGTGTTTTTGCACTCCTCCTGGTGAGACCCACATGACCGCAATCAGCAGGAGACACCTGAGTGCACATGTTTTAATCCCTCCTGTCTTTCCCGTTCTGTCTGCAGCAGCTATGATGAGTGTAATACCTTCTCCAGACTTGTGTTGTTTGGGAGCAACCTCCTCCACCGGTGGTGACGGCTGGGTGTTTTTGGGGGGGCTTTTTTTGGGTCTGGTCCTGTGACATGGGGGTTGCAGGGCCGTTCCATGGCCTCCCTTCCCTGCCTGTGCACGCCTGCGGGGGTGGTGGTCACTGACCGACACAGTGTGGACTTAGTGTAAGGACCCATGTGTATCAGAGACCTGCACATTGGTACATGGGGCAGTGTGGCTTGATAAATTTACACAAAAAATTCTGATGTTTTTTTATATGCAGCCGAGAGGCACTAGTGTCAGCCATAGGTGTGAGGTGCAGCGCTTTTTATTTCTCTCCTGGATCGCTCTGTGTAAAAGGACCATAAGGGTGGCGATTTTTCGGCGATAAACAATCTCAAACGGCCGCTATGACAAACTATCTTAAGGGCTCGTTCCCACTGAGCAAAAGCAGCTGAATTTCTGCGCTGAATCAGCGCTGAAATTTCAGCCGTTAAAATAGGTGCAGAGCTAATTTCCATTGTGTTGAATGGAAATTCTGCTCTGCAGTTCACACAGTGGAATTTCCGCACTGAACTAATCCGCTTTCCGCCAGAAGAATGAACATGTTCATTCTTCCGCTAGCGGAAGCCTATACAAATCAATGGGGCTCTGATTTTCTGTTTCAGCGCGGAATACAAGCGTATTCAGCGCGGAATACAAGCGTAATACAAGCGGAAATTACTCGCTGAATCAGCGTGGAAATGGGGAAAAGGGGGGAGGAGGAATCTAGTATATGTTCTGGTATAGTCTAGTTTACTCACCAAATACTCGCTGAATTTCAGCGCTGAATGCATGCGGATTCAGCGCGGATTCCTCGAGTATTCCGCGCTGAATTTGTCAAGAGCTGATTACGAGCTGAACACTTTCCTAGCGGAATACGCAGGGATTCTGCTTACATTCTGCTTATATTCTGCTCGGAATTCAGCGTCAGTTGATTTCAGGCGGAAATATTTCCTTGCGTAATCCGCTCCTTTTGCTCTGTGTGAACGTAGCCTAAATCATTCACCCTATTACGCAGGACGATGATCGTTACTTTTTTGGGCTTGTCCTTTCCTGGCTGGCAGACCAGGGAACGACCGAACAAGTTATCACACCGAACGATGTTCAAAAGATTTGTGAACGATCGACGTTCTTGCTGATAGTTTATTCGTTGCCTGCTATTACACAAAACGGTTATCGTATAAATCTGAACGATGTAACAATTTTTTGAACGATATTCGTCCTGTCTAATACGGCCCTTAGACTTCTAACCAATGAGTCTTGGGTGCCTGTTCACCAGCGGTCCTTCCTTAGAGCACTATTGGTAATTACTAGAGATGAGCGAACCTGGAGCATGCTGGAGTCCATCCGAACCCGAACTTTCGGCATTAGATTAGCGGTGGCTGCTGAAGTTGGATAAAGCCCTAAGGCTATGTGGAAAACATGGATATAGTCATTGGCTGTATCCATGTTTTCCAGACAACCTTAGAGCTTTATCCAACTTCAGCAGCCCCCGCTAATCAAATGCCGATCATCCAGCCATATAATGGCATTATTCCTAGATTACGATTTACCACTGATCCAGAGCATCGATGATAACTATCTTATCGGTGGGGATCCAACTGCTTGGGCTCTTATCGATCATGAGAACTGGAGTCCCCATCTCTTGTGTCAACATAGCACTGATCGAGCATGCTCACCCCTGCTTCACTGAAATTCTATAGCATTATGTGAGCGCAGTGCTCAGCTTTCTCCAGCAGTCCAATAGTGAGCCAGTGGTAGCGTGTATGCTCGACCAACACTTCATGGACAGCCACAAGTTGGGGAACACAACTGATGTACCACTCTAGCGGTCTATTATTTTTATTGTGAGTAAAGAAGGAAGTTAAACTGCACTCACCGATAAAATTTCTTCATCTTTACCATTTATCCATAGTAAAAATGAGCAGAATCGGACAAGGTGCAGACAGTGTGGTAGCAGATGCCACGGAAGTAAGGTGACAGACTGTTTCACGCCTTAACGGTGCTTCTACGGTCGGTCCGTAGAAGCGACGGAAAGGCGTGAAACAGCCTGTTACCCCACCTCCGTGGTTTCTGCTACCGCACTGTCTGCACCTTGTCTGATTCTGCTCGTTTTTACTACGGATAACTAAAAAAGAAAGAAATTTTATTGGTGAGCTCAGTTTCACTTCCTTCTTTACTCACAATATGATATTTACTTGTATACATTGGAACTAGCACCTCCGTCATTGCTGCTATTCAAGAAAAACAAGCTAGACGATTGCTGGGACTAGTAGTGCCACCATTGTCTTGTTTTTGTGTATACTATGACTATTCTTTCTTTGTACAGGGCAAATAAAAGGTGTGTCAATACATGCAGCAAAACCGCATGGCGAAAAGTCACTCATGGCGTAGGAACCTACGTATATTTCGGTATATGTGTAAGGAGCTGTCTCTATACACAGTTTAATACTAAAAGGTGTGAACAGAACCTTGGCGATTTATTTTCTTTTGTTCCAAAAAACACTATTTATATTGAAACTGAAAAGAAAAATTCAAAAACATCATAGGTTTACGCAACATGTACCCCCCTAAAAAAAAAAAAAAAAAAGCATCACTTCTTGACTACAAAAGAAAGGTAGAATTACAATAGCGTTGATTTCAGCCTTCGTGGGAACGCGGCTTTTCCACAGACACTGCTAATAGTACCTGTGTGCATTCCCTCCCCGGAAACAAAGACTCAAAGGGGGCCATTAACTCTACGTGTGACACCATTAAGGTGATTAAAATGTCCTCCTCCACCAGCCATGACATTCTCCTCCATCATAAATTACGCCGCTAGAGCACATTGGCACAGCTCGGGAAAATGCATTTATTAACCCTTCTAGAGATGTTCTCCTTCTATAAAATCGCGGAGTGCGGAGATTCTCCATTATACCATTAAAAGCTTTTTAGCAGTCTGCTGCCGCCGTCTATTCCCTGCTCAGCTCCAACCCAGCAATTGACCCTTCTAGGCTTGACAGATACGTCTGCGGGTGATTAACACGTGATATGAAGAAGCGTGCTAGACTAAAAGCTTTATAGTCAGCCTCTTCTCTCTCCCTAAGTAGGAGACTATGGATTCCTAACCACATGTAAGGGCCGGACTTCACCTGGCTTGCACCTTTACTTATATCTAATAAAACTACATTTACAGTAGTTCTCTAACATATACTTATCCAGGCATCAAAGGAATACAAGAGCCGCTATGGTGAGGGGGTGGGGATCGGTCGCCTGGCACAAGAACAGTATCAGGACAAGGCACCTTAGATTTGTTCTGCTAGTCTATGATTATCTTATTATACTCTGCAACAATGTCAGCCTCACCTAAAGCAGTCTCCTTGCTTAGGTCCTAGGCTCCAAATACTCATATACGCCTAGGACTTACAGTACAGACAGTCACAAGAAAAAAAAATATATAAAAAATACATATCCATGCAAGTAGGCAAATAATAATAGGAACTAACCAACTGATTACTTAAAGGGGAAATCCAGAGCAAAAAAAAAATCTTTCAAATCAACTGGTAGAAAGTTATATAGATCTGTAATTTACTTCTATTCAAAAATCTTAAAAGGGGTTGTCTAGCGAATTTTTTCTTTCTTTCAAAATCAGTTGGTGTCAGAAAGTTACATAGATTTGTAATTTACTTCTATTTAAAAATCTCCAGTCTTCCCATACTTATATAAGCTACTATATGCCCTGCAGGAAGTGTTGTTTTTTTTACATTCAGACACAGTGCTCTCTGCTGCCACCTCTGTCCATGTCAGGAACTGTCCAGAGCAGGAGAGGGTTTCTATGGGGATTTGCTGCTGCTCTGGACAGTTCCTGACATGGGACAGAGGTGGCAACAGAGAGCACTGTGTCAGACTGGAAAGAATACACCACTTCCTGCATGACATACAGCAGCTGATAAGTACCGGAACAAAGAAGTAAATTACAAATCTGAATAGCTTTCCGAGACCAATTGATTAGAAGAAGAAGAAAAAAGTCTCCGGAGTATCCCTCTAAATTGGATGAAAGATTAATAGAGATAAGTGAACTTATAGTACATTCGGGTTTTCCGCCCCTTTCCACACCCTTACTATGGGAGGGGAGATTTGCAGGATTCAAATGCAAAGTGGTCGGGTTCCCGCAAACCTGAACTTACTGTAAGTTCGCCTGTGTCTAATGATAAAGATGCATCAAAAAATGTACATGTAAAAATGTCATGTTCCACAAACAGATGTACGTGGAACAGGAACAGGAACAAAAATGACCTAGCTATCCTTAAATCTTACCCTATACTGACCCTTTACTGTCCCTGAAAATATCCCTATTGAAAACACCCATCTGAAAAACTAACGGGAGGGCTCTGGGACAAAATCAAGACTGAACAGATACTGAACATGAATGATAATAAGACAAGGTACAGATAGAAAAAACAAGGGGAAAAAAAAAAAAAGAAGAACCAATTGAATTGACCAAGAACATAACTAGGCTTCAACAAGGTACTAGATATATAGAAGGAATAGTGGGTTCAGATACATAGGGAATGTGCTATCCATGAAGGTGTATCCAAACAAAATGTAAAGTGTTTCATACCCCAAATGGATATAAAATCAAATACAGTGGTACCTTGGATTAAGAGCGTTTTGGTTTAAGAGCTCACATTTTTTCGAAACTGTGACTTGGTTTAAGAGCATTGCTTTGGTGTAATAGCTCCCTGTACTGGGTGGTAGGGGGAGTGGGGGAGGGGCATGGTCTGCATAGTGTGGTCTACAGCTCTGTACTCTGACCCAGGAAGTCTCCCTCACCTTCCAAATCATAGCAGATCCACTTCAGGCTGGGGCTTACATCAGGGGACAGGACTGTGGAGGTAATCTCTCCATAGCTGTAACCCCTCTCTCCCCGGACAGAGAGCGCTGCATGTATGTGCCCACATCTGCCTTGCTCATTCCTTCATGCTCCCTGCAGTCTCTGTCCGCCCTTGTGTTTCCCATCCTCTCCATTACTGTACAGTAACTTAAAATATCACAGATTCTGCTGTTTCTGAATGTTTGTTTCATTTGTCTTACACATTATTCAGAATAATAAATATTTATTTTTGGGGTGTGGAACCAATTGCCTGCATTTCTAATGATTTCTTATGGGAAAATTTGCTTTGGTTTAAGAGTGGATTTGGATTACAAGCACGGCCCCGGAACGAATTATGCTCCTAATCCAAGGCACCAGGTTATTTAGATAAGAATCATCAAATCCTGCTTAGAATTAATGGTTACAATGGCAGCAAGAATAATAACCCGACAAAGAAGAGTCAAAGTAGCACAGAAGTAGTAATGATGGCTGTATTTCAATATGTAGTAGAGAAAACGCGGCAGCTGCCTGAGGATTATGAATGAGAGCATAAAACGCAGCGGGGCTCGGTGCACACCAGACGAGAGGAGGGGAAAAAAAATAGGGCACAGAACAAATAAATGGATGATGTTTATACACAGCGGTGAGCCTCACACTAATACAGTAAACACGAAATCCAGGTCACCGTATACCCAGACGCACTCACGACTCACAGATTATTTTTTAATATTTCATGGCTCCTCTTATTGCATACTGTATGTTTCTAGCCCTCTGCATAGCAGCTGAACCCTACAGTGCCTTGCCGGGAACAAAAGACCAAGAGGAGAAAGTAATGAACAGTCCCTGCTGAAATATATATATATATAGATAACCAAAAATAAATACAAAAACAATGGTCTAGTTTGGCTTTACTGCAGTAATATAGACACGTAGCACAATTACTATTCTGCGTATTCCTAAGACCCTATTATGTCAGGTAAAGAGGATTTCTAACTTCCTGCTCCTCCCACTAGACCTTCCCTGCCTTCTCCACTACTCTGTGCCCCTCCCACTAGACCTGCCTTCTCCATTACTCTGTGCCCCCCCCACTAGACCTGCCTTCTCCATTACTCTGTGCCCCTCCCACTAGACCTGCCTTCTCCATTACTCTGTGCCCCTCCCACTAGACCTGCCTTCTCCATTACTCTGTGCCCCTCCCACTAGACCTGCCTTCTCCATTACTCTGTGCCCCTCCCACTAGACCTGCCTTCTCCACTACTCTGTGCCCCTCCCACTAGACCTGCCTTCTCCACTACTCTGTGCCCCTCCCACTAGACCTGCCTTCTCCACTACTCTGTGCCCCTCCCACTAGACCTGCCTTCTCCATTACTCTGTGCCCCTCCCACTAGACCTGCCTTTTCCATTACTCTGTGCCCCTCCCACTAGACCTGCCTTCTCCATTACTCTGTGCTCCTCCCACTAGACCTTCCCTGCCTTATCCATTACTCTGTGCCCCTCCCACTAGACCTGTCTTCTCCATTACTCTGTGCCCCTCCCACTAGACCTGCCTTCTCCATTACTCTGTGCTCCTCCCACTAGACCTTCCCTGCCTTATCCATTACTCTGTGCCCCTCCCACTAGACCTGCCTTCTCCATTAGGCCCTGTTCCCACTGAGGAAAGGTAGCGGAATTGTCCGCCGCGGAATGCCGTTAGCCTCCCGCTCATAATGGGAGTCTATGGGAGGCGCGCGCTCCTGCTCTGTACGCGCTGAAGAATGAACATGTTCATTCTTCAGCGCGGACAGGGCAGGAGCGCGCGCCTCCCATAGACTCCCATTATGAGCGGGAGGCTAAAGGCATTCCGCGGCGGACAATTCCGTCGCGGAATTCTGCTACCTTTCCTCAGTGGGAACGGGGCCTTACTCTGTGCCCCTCCCACTAGACCTGCCTTCTCCATTACTCTTTGCTCCTCCCACTAGACCTGCCTTCTCCATTACTCAGTGCTCCTCCCACTAGACCTTCCCTGCCTTATCCATTACTCTGTGCTCCTCCCACTAGACCTTCCCTGCCTTATCCACTACTCTGTGCCCCTCCCACTAGACCTGCCTTCTCCATTACTCTGTGCCCCTCCCACTAGACCTGCCTTCTCCATTACTCTGTGCCCCTCCCACTAGACCTGCCTTCTCCATTACTCTGTGCTCCTCCCACTAGACCTGCCTTCTCCATTACTCTGTGCTCCTACCACTAGACCTTCCCTGCCTTATCCATTACTCTGTGCTCCTCCCACTAGACCTGCCTTCTCCATTACTCTGTGCCCCTCCCACTAGACCTGCCTTCTCCATTACTCTGTGCTCCTCCCACTAGACCTGCCTTCTCCATTACTCTGTGCCCCTCCCACTAGACCTGCCTTCTCCATTACTCTGTGCTCCTCCCACTAGACCTGCCTTCTCAATTACTCTGTGCTCCTCCCACTAGACCTTCCCTGCCTTATCCATTACTCTGTGCCCCTCCCACTAGACCTGCCTTCTCCATTACTCTGTACTCCTCCCACTAGACCTGTCCTGCCTTCTCCATTACTCTGTTGTCCTCCCACTAGACCTGCCTTCTCCATTACTCTGTGCTCCTCCCACTAGACCTGCCTTCTCCATTACTCTGTGCTCCTCCCACTAGTCCTGTCCAGTCTTCTCCATTACTCTGTGCTCCTCCCTCTAGTCCCGTCCAGTCTTCTCCATTACTCTGTGCTCCTCCCACTAGACCTGCCTTCTCCATTACTCTGTGCTCCTCCCACTAGACCTGCCTTCTCCATTACTCTGTGCCCCTCCCACTAGACCTGCCTTCTCCATTACTCTGTGCCCCCCCCACTAGACCTGCCTTCTCCATTACTCTGTGCTCCTCACACTAGACCTGTCCTGCCTTCTCTATTACTCTGTGCTCCTCCCACTAGAACTGTCCTGCCTTCTTCATTACTCTGTGCTCCTCCCACTAGACCTGCCTTCTCCATCACTCTGTGCTCCTCCCACTAGACCTGTCCTGTCTTCTCCATTACTCTGTGCTCCTCCCACTAGACCTGTCCTGCCTTTTCTATTACTCTGTGCTCCTCCCACTAGACCTGTCCTGCCTTCTCCATTACTCTGTGCTCCTCCCACTAGACCTGTCCTGCCTTCTCCATTACTCTGTGCTCCTTCCTCTAGATCTGTCCAGTCTTCTCCATTACACTGTGCTTCTCTTCTAGACCTGTCCTGTTTTCTCCATTACTTTATGCTCCTCCCTCTAGATCTCTCCTCTTGTCTCCATTACTCTGTACTTCTACTAGTCCTGTCCTGTCTTCTCCATTACTCTGTGCTCCTCCCTCTAGACCTGTCCTGCTTTCATTATTTTGTGATCCCTTTTCTAGACCTGTCCTGCCTTCTCCATTACTTTGGACTCCTTTTTCTAGACCTTTCCTTGTACCTTACTTTACACCCCTCATAGACATGCCTTCTACTTTCTCCTTTATTGTGAACTCTCCCTTCTAGACCTGCCCTATGCTGCCTTTTACATCACTGCATGCTGCTCCAAGACCTGTCTACAATACTCTGTGCTCCTCCTAGACCTGTCCACAACCTGATATATTTCTGTGCCTTCCGTTTTCTAGGCCTTTCCTCTACCCTATACATTACTCTGCTCTCCTCTTTCTAGACCTATCATCTACCCTATACATTACTCTGCTCTCCTCTTTCTAGGCCTATCCTTTACCCTATACATCACTCTGCTCTCCCCTTTCTAGGCCTATCCTTTACCCCAGTGATTTTCAACCAGTGTGCCGTGGCACACTAGTGTGCCGCGACACAAGGTCGGGTGTGCCGCGGGGAAAGTTCCCCAAACTATGGTGCCCCTGCAGATCGCCCCGCTGCTGCTGTCCGCCTCACCTACTGGCCGCCTGTAGCGCCCAGACGTGCTCCTCCAATCCAACCAGCGGAGACCGGGAGCGCGCAGCACGCTCCCGGTCTCCGCTGGTTGGATTGGAGGAGCACATTCCGGGCCCTACGAGCAGCCAGTAGGTGAGGCGGACAGCAGCGGCGACCATCTCGGAGGAGGAAGGAGGGGAGAGAAACCTGGGGATGGGGGAGAGAAACAGGAGAAAACAATAGGGGAGAGAAACCTGGGGATGGGGGAGAGAAACCTGGGGATGGGGGAGAGAAACCTGGAGATGGGGGAGAGAAACCTGGAGATGGGGGAGAGAAACATGGGGGAGAGAAGCATGGGGATGGGGGAGAGAAGCATGGGGGGAGAGACAGGGAGAGAAGCATGGGGGAGAGAAACATGGGGATGGGGGAGAGAAGCATGGGGGAGAGACAGGGAGAGAAGCATGGGGGAGAGAAACATGGGGTTGGGGGAGAAACAGGGGAGAGGAGCAGGGGGGAGAGAAGCAGGGGGGGAGAGAAGTTTGGTGGAGAGAAGCATGGGGGAGAGAAGCACAGGAGAGAAGTATGGTGGAGAGAAGCACAGGGGAGAGAAGCATGGGGGAGAGAAGTATGGTGGAGAGAAGCACAGGAGAGAAACATGGGGGAGAGAAGCACAGGAGAGAAGTAGGGGGGAGAAGTATGGTGAAGGGAAGCACAGGGGGGAGAGGAAAACAGGCCCAGGTTTCACACTGAGTGAGTATAAATACATTTAGAATCTATATTATTAACTATATGTATAATATGTACTGTTTTAGTGTCATTTTGTGCCATTTTGGTTGGTGGTGTGCCCCGGGACTTTTTAAGTATAAAAAGTGTGCCGCGGCTCAAAAAAGGTTGAAAATCACTGCTTTACCCTATACATTACTCTGCTCTCCTCTTTCTAGGCCTATCATCTACCCTATACATTACTCTGCTCTCTTCTTTCTAGGCTTATCCTTTACCCTATACATTGCTCTGCTCTCCTCTTTCTAGGCCTATCATCTACCCTATACATTACTCCGCTCTCCTCTTTCTAGGCCTATCCTTTGCTATTGGCTGCAATGCAGCGATCATTACACAGAAACCTGGCTGTATGGAGAAGAGCTGAGCATGTGTGTCCTCTGACCTCAGCCTAGAAGAGAAATTGGTACACAGCTATATACTGAACACTAGGTGGTGCTATACTAGGAAACTAAACGCCAAAACTTTGTACTTCATTTAAGCAACATGGAGCTCTGGAGGGTTCCTGACACAGATGAGGTGGCAGCAGAGAGCACTGTGTCAGACTGGAAAGAAAACACCACTTCCTGCAGAACATACAGCAGCTGATAAGTACTTGAAGACTGGAGATTTTTAAAATAGTACCTCTTTTTTGCCTGAATGGGTGAGTATTAACAAGTTATATACTTACAAGAAGCTGTTTGAGGCCCAGGAAGGTCTGTTCTACGGAGTTGGCGGTGAGGACCTGTCTTTTCATGGCAGCCTGTTCACCCAAGAAGCGCAGCATAAGTTCCCTCACTGCATCGACCTGGAATAGGTAAAACACATTCAGTATTCACATGATATAACATCAGTCTATACCGGTATACGTCGGGCTCCATCATGCAGACTGTTTTACAGAAAGAACAGAGCTGCATCTTCCGCTATTCTTCCCATTAGAATGGGTAACTTTTCCTTCTTGGAGGGATTTTGGCTCGGCATGTTCCAAGGCTCCTTATGGGTCAAACACTGTTTTTATTTATTTATTTATTTATTTGAGCAATGAAGCATAAGGGCCCTATTCCACCGGACGATTATCGTTTGCATAATCGTTAACGATTAACGATCTCAAACGACCGCTATTGCAAAAGACCTGAAAACGTTCACTCATTTCCATGGAACGATAATCGTTACTTATGATCGTAATTGCGATCGTTTTTCTTCGCTATTTATTCGCTATTGCGCTCGTATCTATTGCGAACGACTGAACGACGTCTTATTAAATGTGAACGATTTGCGAACGTTTTGCGAACGAGCAACGATAAAAATAGGTCCAGGTCTTATGCCCCTATTCCACTGGTCGTCAGAGGAGCAAACGAGCGCTCTCAGCGCTCGTTTGCTCCTCGTTCCCTGCTTGCTGCCGCAGCTATTCAGCGCGGCTGCAGCAAACGGGTGAGTGCGGGAGGGGCGGCGGGGAGCTGCGGGGGGGCTGCCCGGGGGATCGCTGATCGTCCGGGCAGCCCATAGGATATAGCAGCATCTGCTGCCAATGCTCCTATTCAACGGAGCGACGGCAGCAGATCGCTGCTATATCAGTCGCTTGTTTTTCAACATGTTGAAAAACAAGCGACTGCAACGATCAGCCGACATGAACGATGTCGGCTGATCGTTGCACTCTATTCCACGGGAAGATTATCGTCCGTAGCGGCCGATATCGGCCGAATACGAACGATAATCGTTCCGTGGAATAGGGCCTTTATAAAGCGATCAACGATTTCTTGTTCGGTCGTTAATCGTTAACTGCATTTTTCAACCGAACGATTATCGTTTAGATTCGAACAATTTAACGATAATCTGAACGATAATCGTCCGGTGGAATAGGGCCCTAAGTCTATACAATGTTAGCGACGCAGCACTCATTTATTTATAGTATAGTTGTAGATACAACAATGATATACATGAGAGATACATTCAGCACAACCTCAAAATGTTTAAGCAGCATAGGTTATAATGTACAGTACTGGAATGTGGATTTGAAGGGATGCTACCTCCAACAGGTGGCAGTATGGAGCAAACTTTTAAAAACTTAGAGGAAAGCTCCTCTGCATAAATTAGATGTGATGGAATCTTATAGTGAAGCTACACATGGAGCCTCCAATGAAAATGTGAACAGAACGTAAAAAAAAAGATCCACTGAAATATTTCACATAATGATCAATCAAAGTAGCCTATTTTTTGTTGTGTGGTTAGTTAAAAGTTAAAGGTGTAGTTCACCAAAACATATTTTATTTAAAATCTTCTGGTGCCTAGATTTGTCATTTACTTCTATCAAAAAATCTCTAGTCTTCCAGTGCTTTTTATCCGCTGTAAGTCCTGCAGGAAGTGGTGTATTCTTCACAATCTGGAGAGCAGGAGAGGTTTTCTATGGGGATTTGCTGCTGCTATTCTGGACAGTTCCTGACGTGGACAGAGGTGGCAGCAGAGAGCACCGTGTCAGACTGGAAAGACGACACCACTTCCTGCAGGACATACAGCAGCCGATAAGTACTGGAAGGCTCGACATTTGTTAATAGAAGTAGATTACAAATCTATAAAGCTTTCTGACACCAGTTGATTTGAAAGAAAAAATGTTTTGGTGAACAATCCCTTCAATACTAGGGATGAGCGAATTTACAGTTGGAAAGAACTAAATCCAGGATCGGCTGGCAGATTGTCAGGCTGCAGGCTTTGAAGTCTGTGCCGTTCTGCCCCTGGTGCCAGGAAAAGCTGGATCCACTTCTACCAGTTTCCCAGGACTGGATCCAGCTTTTCCCGGCACCAGGAGTGTCACAGCCTAAGAAGCTTCCGGCCTTTGTTCCTACTGTAAATTCGCTCATCCCTAGTTAATACCGCTACAGAGATACACACAGAGGAGGAGATTTATCACACATGGTGTAAAGTGAGACTGGCTCAGTTGCCCCTAGCAACCAATCAGATTCCACCTTTAATTTTCCAAAGAGTCTGTGAGGAATGAAAGGTGGAATCTGATTGGTTGCTAGGGGCGACTGAGCCAGTTTCACTTTACACCATGTTGGATGAATCTCCCCCAGTACAGAGCATATAATAAGTGTCTGAGCCGTCACCATTCACACGTCTATGGATTCTCAGCAGCCCCTTACAGCATCTGTAGGCAGAAGTTCCAGCCAAGCAGAAGTTTCCCTGTGACGGGAGAATCTGAGCTTTTTCAGGTGACAGGCGACATCGGGAAACTTGCTGACAGAAACTTTTCTCCCGCTATATAAAGAGTTTAAGAAGTGTATTCCATGACAGTATGAGACGGTGCGGCAGAATTTATATATAAACAGCTTGGGAAGTGCCAGACAGTCTCTGCCCCCATCAGTTTATCACTGTCACTCACAATATTACACTTCATTTACTCACCGAAAGACTGCGTCTATACAAAATAAAATAAATGAATCATTGCTCTTAAAGGGGTACTCCGGTGAAATTATTATTATTTTTTTTATTATTTCAAATCA
Source organism: Dendropsophus ebraccatus (assembly GCF_027789765.1). NCBI lineage: Eukaryota > Metazoa > Chordata > Amphibia > Anura > Hylidae > Dendropsophus > Dendropsophus ebraccatus. The sequence continues at coordinate 133,749,539 of NC_091459.1, read as the reverse complement.
ACTGTTTTCAGAAAGTTATATAGATTTGTAATTTACTTCTATTTAAAAATCTCCAGTGTTCCCATACTTATTGGCTGCTGTATGCCCTGCAGGGAGTAGTGTATTCTTTCCAGTCTGACACAGTGCTCTCTGCTGCCACCTCTGTCCATGTCAGGAACTGTCCAGATCAGTAGCAAATCTCAATAGAAAACCTCTCCTGCTCTGGACAGTTCCTGACATGGACAGAGGTGGCAGCAGAGAGCACTGTGTCAGACTGGAAAGAATACATCACTTCCTGCAGGACATACAGCAGCTGATATGTATGGGAAGACTGGAGATTTTTAAATAGAAGTAAATTACAAATCTATATAACTTTCAGAAACCAGCTGATTAGAAAGAAAAAGATTTCAGCCTGATTACTCATTTGAAGATGTGAACAACCTAAATGCAAAGAAAGATTAGATCAAGTTCCCACTAGATCACTTTGTGAGTCAAAGGCGTCAAGCCAAAGGTCAGCCAAACAGCTATCACTCCATGTACATGACAGTATGAGACGGTGCTCTGGTGGTGGCTTAAAGGGATAATCTCATCTGGGGTTGTTATCCCCTATATAGGATGGGGATAGTAAGCTGATAGTTGGTAATCCTACCAATCCCGACAATGGGGATGGAATTGCCTCGCTGTGAATGGAGCACTGAGTGTGCATACGCGGCCACAGCTCCATGCATTCTCTGTGGGACCCACAAGCGCTCCATTCACAGCAGGCAACTGGGATAAGTGTGGGTGCGAGCAGTCTGAACCCATCGCTTGTTGACCCCACAGTGAATGGATCACTTGTGGGCCCCACAGAGGATGAATGGAGAGTCGGCTGTGCGTGCATCACTGTGGGGCTATTGCATCCCCTTTCTCTGGATTGGTGGGGGTACCACCAATAAATGTTATCCCCTTGTTAGTCCAAAGTGTTGAGTGAACTTTGTGAACGTTCAGGTTTGGCAATGTTCGTTCAAACCCGAAAACTCTGCATTTGACTCCCAGCATCTGGAGAAGTTGGATGCAGCCCTAAGGCTGCCAGGAAGACATTGATAGAGCTAGGTGTATCCATGTTTTCCATGACTCCCAAGAACGGTCCCCAACTTCTCCAGACCCCGGGAGTCAAATGCCGAGTTTTCGGGTTTGGACGAACATTGCCAAACCTGAACGTTCACCAAGTTCACTAATTATACAGCTGACCGCATGTTTTGTGCAACCATCATTAGTCGGCTGCACGTCTTCCCGTGAAAACGGAAATGTGCACTGGCTGTGATAAAGTGAATAGACTGTGCCAATGACCCAACAATCGTTATGCATGATTGATTGAACCTTGTTAACCCCTTAACGACATCGGGCGTATATTTACGCCCTGATGCCGGTAAGGACGTTCAGAGCGGGGCCGCGCGGCGACCCCTCTTTGAACCCCGGCGGTCCCGGGTGCCGCTTGTAGCCCGGGACCGTAGGTATTAGTGGGCACGGTCCGATCGCCGTGCCCGCTAATACAGTAATCAGATGCAGCTGTCAAACATGACAGCTGCATCCGATTACCGGATTCAGCTGTTCCCTGGTGTCTAGTGGCGGAGATCGCTCCTCCGGGATGTTATCCCGGAGGAGCGATCTCCGTTTCTGAAGCCGGCCGGGGACCGCTCCAAGATGGCGCCGTCCCCGGCTCGGCACTCGTTTACTTCCGGCTGCAGCAGCCGAAAGCAAACGAGTGCCGATCTCATAAATCTCTGCAGCATATCTATGCTGCAGAGATCTCTATGAGAGATCAGATCACTTATAGTAGAAGTCCCCTAGGGGAATAACCCTAACCCCAGGGGGAATAACCCTAACCCTAGGGGGGCTTCTAGTATAAGTGTTAAAGTAAAAAAAAAAAAAGTGTTGTTAATAGTAAAAATCCCCCTCCCCTAATAAAAGTCTGAATCACCCCCCTTTTCCCAGGTTATAAATAAAAGTAAATAAATAAACAGACATGTTTGCTATCGCCGCGTGCGTAATCGCCCGAACTATTAATTAATCACATTCCTGATCTCGCACGGTAAATGGCGTCAGCGCCAAAAAATCCCAAAGTGCAAAATTGCGCATTTTTGGTCGCATCAAATCCAGAAAAATTTTAATAAAAAGCGATCAAAAAGTCGTATATGCGCAATCAAGGTACCGATAGAAAGAACATATCATGGCGCAAAAAATGACACCTCACATAGCCCCATAGACCAAAGGATAAAAGCGCTATAAGCCTGGGAATGAAGCGGTTTTAAGTGACATATATTGTATCTGATGGCCTGTAAAAAATTTAAACCATTGTCAACAAATATAAGTTATACATGTTACATATCGTTTTAATCGTAACGACTTGAAGAACATATATAACAAGTCAGTTTTACCCCAGGTAAAAACACATGGCGTAAAAACACATTTCCCCCAAATAAACAAAATGCATTTTTTTTTTCAATTTCACCACACTTTGAATTTTTTTCTGGTTTCGCAGTGTACTTTATGCAAAAATTCCACCTGTCATTGCAAAGTACAATTAGTGACGCAAAAAATAAGGGCTCATGTGGGTCTCTAGGTGGAAAAATGCAAGTGCTATGGCCTTTTAAGCACAAGGAGGAAAAAACTAAAACGCAAAAATCGAAATTGGCTCTGTCCTTAAGGGGTTAAGGCTTTGTAAAAGAACACCAATGTTGTTGATCGGCACTCCTTATTGTGATGTGTTAAGGACAGTAAAAGGGTCCTGATGTGTTAGAAAACAAAAGGATAGGGCTGATCTGGAAAGTCGAAAATTCATTATACGCAACAGAGGGTCAGAAGTTATCTGAATGGCCCCTAGTTTTCACCCTTACATGGTGAAACTTTGATGCAAGAGACCACTTGGTCGCTACCATTAGAAGTGGCCAACAAGACAGAGGTGTAAGAGTACCATGGGTACTAGCCTATGTTATTATGAGCAGAAATGTTTGTGGTGAAAGACAGGTAAACAGGTAAGGGCAGGTATCACAGCTCTGTGGTCAGAAACAGGAGATACAATGTAGTCCATGACAGCAAGCAGGAATAGCGTCAAAAAAGAATGTTAAATTGTCACTGTCGTTTTTTGTTTTTTTTTCAGAAATCAATAGTCCAGGCGATTTTTAGAAACTTTGTAATTGGGTTTATTAGGCAAATATGCCATTATCTGCATTCAAAAAGACTCCCCCCCCCCCTCTCTCTCATCCACTGCTCATTATCAGGAAATCACATCTTGTTGAATTAGACGTGCTCCTGTGTAACCTATGGAAGAGGGAGATTAGTCGGCAGTAGAGAGCAGAGAAGAAATGATTACACAGTGGGACCTGTGTGAAAACTAGTATTCAGAGGTCAGTGCTGACTTCAAAGGAGATAGTAGGCGACATAGGTATAAATTAACTTTCTGTTGTCCTGTTTTGGTGCCTTGTCTCCCTCCACCCCTCCCCTGTCCATAAGAGAACAATGAAGACAGGGGGGAGAGCTTCAAACTGATTTTTCATGATAAAAATGTATTTTTCGGCTAATAAATTCAAATGCAAAGTTTTTTAAAATTGCCTGTACATCCACAGACACAGCTACACTAGCAGACTAGGAACCTTACTGCTCAGGAGGACAAGGTGGAGCCATCTCCTACATGGCATCATCTTACTGCTTCTACCCTTCCCGAGGTGACTGACCACAGGGTGGACTTCTTGCCCCGATTAGGAGGAAGCAATCTGTGGCCCTTCAGGCAGGGAAGAGAAGAACAATGCATGCGCCTACCCCCACCATATCTTTAAAGAGATATTACACATGTGATAACCAGCATGCGGCGGCCATAATTTTCATCCCCCTCATTGTCTAGTCATCTCAGCGGGGAGAAGATTGCAGAGGCTCCAGCCTGGCGGACATTTTCCCTCTATAGGCTATAAGCCGTGATTTTGCTTGTTCAATAACCTGGGTGGTGCAATTTGTAACAATAAGTAACGGTGGGCGACAAATCGATTCCTGTACAAACATATACTCATCCGGACTTTCAGCCCGTATCACAAGGCTTCAGTGTCACAATTCACCCCAGGCTGAAAATAGTCTCTGCAATATTGCTGCCCGGCCGGCCCTTAGAGCCTGAGACAGGAATTATAGCGTAATGATAACATAAGTGACATTATAAAACGTCGGCGGGACATGATGACCCTGACACAATACGGGAACGCCACATTACTGGTAATAACTACTGTGCGGGATTACAGGGCCGCTGACCTATACCGAGGCCGCTCATAAATAATAAGCTACAAGGACACGGCTGTCTTATAGGAGCCGGACACAGCCGTCTCGCTTAACCCCCTAAGGACCGGCCTGTTTCTGGCCGACCAATCGTTTGTTTTTGCAGAACACATTAAAGATATCATTTATACTATTTTAGGGTATATATAACGTTTTGAGACAAAAGAACAAAAAAAGTGAAAAATTATATATATATATATATATATATATATATATATATATATATAAAAATAATTAAATATATATATATATATAATATATATATTTAATTATTTATATATATATATATATATATATATATATATATATATATATATATATATATATATATATATTCACTATTTTGTTCATTGCCTTTTTATACTATATTATATATATATTTTATACACACTTTATTAGGCTATGTGCAGACTATGTAAGAGACCGGACGTGGCGGGTCACGGAACGGCTGGTCTCTGAAAAGAACATCCCGGCTGGTACTGCAGTACCGGCTTGGTGATCTTGGCACATCCGTGCGCACCCGCTTCAGGACTCTTCACTGCACGCTATGGAGCGAGCGGTCACTCACTTCATAGTGTGCACTGACAGGGTTTTCTACGCCCGCTATTCAGTGAATAGTGGCCGCAGAAAACTGACATGTCAGTTTTCTACGGCGCCATGAGAGATCATATACCATGTGCATACGCTCCGACCTGGATTCCATAAAAGACTGGGCAACTTATCTTTTTGCAAAAAGTACGGCTGTTGTTGCAGATTGCAACAACAGCCGTACTTTTACGAAAAGATATGATGTGTGAACATAGCCTTAGGGTATATATAACTTTTTGAGACAAAAGAACAAAAAAGGTCAATATAAACTTTTTTTGTTCTTTATACTATTTTAGGGTATATAGAACTTTTTGAGACAAAAGCACAAAAAAACGTGAAACATAAATAAAAATATATATCCCCCCCCCCCTTCTTTTCTTTTTCCCTTTAGGTATTCACCATCTGCTAGATCGGCGCTCGTTTACTGGGCTTATTCCACGGCCCGATGATCGTAATACAAGGGCTGTCCAGGCTGCAGTTCAGAAAGCCCCGCTCCGAAGCCGATGCTGCGGTGCGGGACCGGGAGAAGAAGACCTGCAGCCCGGACAGGTAATGTATGGTTCTGCTGAAATAGTCGCGCACCACTATTCAATCGTAGCGATGCACTGGTGGCGAACGACGATTTTAGGTGTGAACCTAAATGAACGATCAGCCAATGGCATGATCATCGGCTGATCGTTCTCTCTATTCCAAGGAGCGGGAAAAAAAATCAGCCGAATGGGGCCAATTCGGCCGATTATCGCTCCTGTGGAACAGGCCCCTAAGGCTGCCTGGGAAATATGGATACAGCCATAGGCCATAGGCTGTATCCATGTTCTCCAAGACTCCCTTGGGCCTTTAGCCACTGGTATTTAAAGGGACTCTGTCACCTTCAATCCTCCCTCTTCAAAACCCTAAACTTAATCCATCTGCAATTAGAATAAAGGATGCGGATTCCAAATCTGTAATTTGTAGCTTTCTACTCCTTTGTATGTCACCCTTGTAAGGGATGTAACGACCGTAACTAATGACTATCGTTCTGTGTAATATGGTGAACGATTTTAGGTCAACTATAAATCTTGTTTGCCATCGTTTATCGTTAATCATTAAAAATCATTAAAAAATAGTTCACCGATCGTTCACATATCTGTTCGTGTAATAGGTTGTTCGCCAATAAATCATGCTGTGTGGGTCGTCCTGAGGAACGAATAGCGATCATATAATGCCGTAAAAACAATCGTTTACGACAGTAATCTGTGAATGTAATAACCTCAGAATCGCTTGCTACAAAATCGCTAGTTTTTACTGGCGATCGATCGCTATAGTGAATTTTTAAACAATAATCGCTCCATGTAACAGGGTCTTTAGACTCCCTCATTAAAGCAAAGGAATGCAAGTGCGTAGAAAGATAAAAATTGCAGATATAGAATCAGTGTTGTATACTCTCCTGATATATAATCTACTCATAAGTTTAGTGGGTGTTTAGGAGGCGACAGGGTCCCTTTAAATGCCACAAGCTTGGGTTTTGACAGACACGAGGTTTGCTCATCTCCATTCAGCACCCCTTCATTGTGTGTGATGTGTGCAGTCAGGCTTACAAAAAGAACCCCTTATGCTTTCTTAAACCACTTGGGTGCCACAGTCACTACTGACCATGGCACTTTAAAGTATCACTGTCTTTTTTCTTTTTTCCCCCCCAAAAATCAATAGTACAGGCGATTTTAAGAAACTTTATAATTAGGTTTATTAGGCAAATGTGCTATTATCTGCATTCAAAAAGCCTTTCCCCAGGTCCCCCCCCTCCTCTCTCTCCTTCACTGCTAATTATCAAGAAATCTCAACTCTTTTACATCAGACGTGCTCTGTGTAACCTATGGAGAGGGGAGGGGGAGGAGGGAGATTAGTCACCAGCAGAGAACAAAGGGTTACACAGTGGGAACTGTGTGAAAGCCGGTATTCAGAGGTCAGAGAGGTCAGTGCTGACTTCAGAGGAGATAGCCGGTGATTTAGCTGTAAATTTAATTTGTTGTCCTGTTTTGGTGTCTCATCTCCCTCCACCCCTCCCATCTCTATAGACAACCATGAAGACAGGGGGGAGAGCTTCAAACTGCTTTTTCATGATAAAAATGCATTTTTTGGCTAATAAACCCAATTACAAAGTTTCTTAAAATCGCCTGTACTATTGATTTCTGCAAAAAATATTTTAAACGACAGGGTCACTTTAAGTTTAGTGGGTGTTTTGGAGGGAACATGGTCCCTTTAAATGCCACAAGCATGGGTTTGGAAAGACACAAGGTTTTCTCATCTCCATTCAGCACCCCTTCATTGTGTGTGATGTGTGCAGTCAGGCTTACAAAAAGAACCCCTTATGCTTTGTTAAACCACTTGGGTGCCACAGTCACTACTGACCATGGCACTTTAAGCTGTTCTGATCAGGGGTACTGCCAGTCCTGGCTCTTACCTCTTCAGCTGGTACAGGACAAATTTGCAGCCCCTATTTATAATGAAAAAAACACAACATTCTTTTAAAAGCCTTGGAATTGGATAGTGGCTGCTAAGGGGTTAAAAAATACAAGTACTGATAGTAGAAATAGAACGTTGTTTTCAATTAAAGGCCTTGTCATTGGAGAAAACGCCTTCCAGGATGTAGCCCCCTGAGCGATCGATCCGCTGATCCACCCTGGTCCACGGCACAAATGGGAAAGAAAGCTGCAACCATTCATAACCCATCAATGCTTGTGTGCGGGCACGTGTATGGGGGGAGACACAGCCGCTGGCAGTACAATCCCGCAGCTGTGTATAGAGTGTGGATAGAGGTAATTCCCAATATGATGTCATCAAGGGTCTTCTGCTTAGAAAGTGGCTGAGAGGTGAAGCCTAACAAGGTCTGCTATTGATCTACATGTATATATCATAGCCATACAGCAGACTATATACACTTACAAAAATGCCTTTGTATTATCGGATTTAAGAGGGAAATCCACTTAAAATGATGATGTGATAAGTCATACCGTTTTTCCCCAAAAATAAGACCTACCCCTAAAATAAGACCAAGCTTCATTTTCTAGGCTTTTTGGAGAAGGCTTGAAATATAAGCCCTACTCCATACATAACCCCGTGTAATAAACTGTCCAGATCCCATCAGCCAATCAGGGCATGACTTTTTATGCTCCGCCCCCCACCCACTCAACACAAGCTGCAGGGGAGGCAGGAGGGGTAAGAAGATGCACAGTAGGAGACATTGTATATGGCAGGTGGAGGGCATGTGGGCAACTGCAGAGGGGGGAGGGAGGTATACAGTATGGGGACTACCTGCAAAAGGAGGGAGGTATACAGTATGGGTAATACCTGTGGAGTGGGGTGTATACAGTATGGGGGAACAACTGCGAAGGGGGGGGGGGGATGTATAATATATGGGGAAGAACAACGGAGGGCGAGGGGATTTGGGGGTATATGGTACAGGAGCCTAACTACCTTATAGAGTGGGGCTACAGTATAGAGGCATACAGTGTTTCTTCAAAAACAAAATCTACCCTGAAAAACAGCCCTAGCCCTCTTTCTGAGAAAAAAAAGAAGTATAAGGCCGCATTCACACGTTTAGTGTTTCGCACAGAACACGGATGTGGAAGGCCTGTAACGGAGTCCGCATCTTTAAATCATACAGCCCCAATGTGCTGGCTTTTGCTCCCAAAATTAAAGCTCCCATTTCCTGTCCCTCTAGGCTCATGGCCACTTTCCTGTGAAGTTCTATTTACAGGAAGTTGATTGGAGCAGTGCCAAATGACACACAACTAGAGATGAACACAACTTAAGCATGCTCGAGTCCAATTGTTCGGCATTTGAATACCGAAGAAGTTGGATGTGGACGTAGGGAGTCCTGGAAGACATGGATCCAGGCTATGGCATGCTCAAGTTGAGGGAACACCTGAACAGAATATGAAACGCCCAGACCCCAATAGTTTAGATAGCTAGATGGGTGAGGGGTCATGGGGCCTGAATCCAGAGCAACAAAATGGGCAATCTCCATAACAGATATCAAAATAGTAAGGGCTGTATATACTGACTATACGGACCATCAACAACAGGATTGGGGATAACTAGCTAATCGTGGGGGGGTCCAACACAATCTCCAGAATTGGGAGCCCAGTCTTCCAATAAAATGGAGCTTGGACATTCACAGCTGCTCCATTCATTCTATATAAGAACCATGGAAACATGTTCAGCTGTTCCCTGAAGCTCCCACAGAAAATGAATGAAACAATGGCATGCGTGACCCACCATCCATTTCACCAGAATACTAAGCAGTCACGCATGCATGTCTATGGGTCTGTTAAAGATAGCTGAGCAAAGAACTCAGCTGTCCCCATCAGGCCCATAGCGGCAGCATACATTGCCATATTGCCATTATATTCCAACTGGAGATGCAAGACCAAACTCTATCGTTCGAGGCTGTTAGCTTACCTGGATATTATCAAACTTCAAGCCCGGCATGGTCAGCTTCTCCTTATCAATAAACACCGGATTGTACTGTTGAGTGGCTACAGAAATAAGAATGTTTCTTGTCTCCTCGGAGGGAAGCCAGGCATCATTTCTCCTGTCCATCTCGCTCATGTTAAGAGCCGTGGCAAAGGGGTCATCACTTCCAGCAAACACACTATGGATCTGTGAGAATGGCTTTGGAGACTGAGGTACTTCCACGGACGCTGATGATCCACTAGTATCAAGTGAGGTATTCCCCACATAGAAGCCAATCGGGTCCTGGGTAGTGCTGGTGTCTGGTGTTATGGGTGCTGGGCTCCTTTCGGGGGCAGCTGCGTTTGGATTGCTGACAGAGATAAAGGTGGATGAAGTGGTAAAGGAATCAAAAAAGTCTGCGGCTGGAGAACTGGTACTGCCATTGTCCGAGAAGAAGTTGCTCAAGCTCGGACTAGGCTGGACGACTTGGGTTTGCGTCTTAAGAGCACTTCTCATCTCTGTAGTAAAACTGGGAGATTTGACCATCTGAGACTCAAAGCCATCAGCCACTAAGAAGGACTGCTGAGAATTAGACTGGCTGAAGATGGTGCAGACTGGGATGGTCTCTGCTGCTGGAGAGGATTTGGTAGCTGGAGTAACCAGTTCTTCCTTGTGCTCTCCTTGTGACAGCGTCTTCACTTCCACGTTTTCTTCTTTTACCACCGGTAGATCCTGCGGCTGGATAAAGTCATTGCTGATGGTCACTGTCTCTGCCCCAGAGACTTCAGGACTGATGTCAAGCTCCGTACTAGTCTTGCTGTCTACTTGTTCTTTATATTCCGCTTCCGTCACTTGTTCAAGTCCTAACGTATCGCTGCTGTCTATTTCATCCACAATGTCTTGTAAACAGCCCACGTCTCCAGCATCGTCCTCGCTGACGTTGGGAGAGTCGGAGATGATGACGCTTTCCATCATTTGCTCATTCAATTTGTCCAGCAAGTTACCCGAGTCTTCAGACAGGGTAACGTTCTCCTCCGACCCAAAGGTGTCTGCATCAAGATCGATGGTTTCATCTTGGAGGAGAATCTCCTCTTGTTCTTCGAGTGGACTCGTTTGTGGAAACTTTACCGTTATAGTAGAGTCAGATTCTGTGGCAATACTGGATGAAGGCAGCTCATTCTCGGGGCTGGTATCAGGGTTCTCCATTTCTCCTGCATTAAAAAAACATAATTTATTATGGCAGTCTTGACAAAAATGCAGTAAGGCCGGACAAGTCTAACAAAATGGTGGCAGGATGATGTTACGTGCTGTAAATGATATAATGTCTACAATAAGAGGTCTCTTATCATTGTCAGACAAGGCTGCGTCAACTGTTCGCCGTGATGGGACAAGGGGAGGAAGAAGAGGTACTATACGGTAGATGACTGGGTTCTCCTGATGGTGGGTGCCTTGACTGGACTGCTGGGCTCAAGTTAGGGAGGCTCATACCCAGGTCTTTGAACATGATACTGTGCCTTATTGTTCTTTAATGGATGACACTGCGGAGAGTTGCACTTTATGATCTCATTTTTATGATAATAGTTTTTCTTTGTATAGCCTGACCAATGTTGTTGCCTTCATACAATTATTATTATCACTTTGTGATAGGGAAGTTGGTTCGGGGGGGGGGGGGGGGGGGGGGGGAGGACGTTTGGTACTTTAAGATGGGTGGGGGGAGGATGGGGGGGTCTGTTTTGTTTGTATGTTTAACAAAAAAAGGCACTCTTTTTGTGTGTGGAAAATACTGTTAATAAAAACAATCTGATCTGAAAAACAAAAAAAATAAGAGGTACACTGTTCCTCCCCTTAATCACATTAAGGGGAATTGAAATGCAACCGGAAGAGTTACATGGAGAAGCAGGAGAACATGCGTCCAACTGGGGCAAAACCGCCAAATAAAGCCGAACCCAAACAGTTCAGCAAGGTCACTCAACACTAAGGGCCCTGTTAAATAGAGCCATAATCAGCCGAATATCGCTATGTGAAATAGAACAATCAGCTGATGAAACGATCAATAGGTTTGCATCACTACGTGTAATAGCAATGCAAGGCCGACGGCTGATGATTGTAGTATAAAATAATAATATTATTATTAATAATTATATAATAATTATAATTAATAATAATAGTATTAAAGGGGTTATCCAGTGCTACAAAAACATGGCCACTTTCTTTGAGACAACACGACTCTTGTCTCCAGTTCAGGTGCGGTTTGCAATTAAGCTCTATTCACTTCAGTGGAACTGAGCAGCAAAACCCCGCCCAAGCTGGAGACCAGAGTGGGGTTGTCTTTGGAAGAAAGTGGCCATGTTTTTGTAGCGCTGGATAACCCCTTTAACTTACCTTACAATGTTCCTGGGTGTCCTCTGGCCTTAGCCGGTGTCCTTGGAGCATACCCTGGTCTCTGGAGCTCAGTCTTCTGCTCCCGTGTGCAGTGCAGATACCAGAACAGAAGTCAGAGCTGCAGAGACCAAGGAAGACCCGAGGACACCCGGGAATGTGGTAAGGTAATACTTCCTTATTTTACACTAAAGGTAAGGGCTACACAGACATTACACGGAACGATTACCGTTCGAATTTTTACAATAACGATCGCATTTGAGCAATAATCGCTCCGTATAAACGCAGCAAATGATCAAGCGACGAGCGAGAAATCATTCATTTTGATCTTTCAACATAGTTACATAGTTAATACGGTTGAAAAAAGACACATGTCCATCAAGTTCAACCAAGGAGGGGATGGATACAGGGAAGGGAGAGGGGTGATAGGTTCTATACATATGCATTTATATTATTTTGCTCTAAGAACTTGTCTAGCCCTGTTTTGAAGCCCTCTACTGTTGTTGCTGTGACCAGATCCTGTGGTAGACTGTTCCACAGATTCACAGTTCTCATGGTAAAGAAGGCTTGTCGCCTCCGGAGATTGAACCTTTTTTTCTCCAGGCGGAGGCAGTGCCCTCTTGTCCTTTGAGGGGGTTTTACCTGGAACATCTTTTCCCCATATCTCTTGTAGGGGCCATTTATATATTTAAATAAGTTAATCATATCTCCCCTTAAACGTCTCTTCTCCAGACTAAACAAATGTAATTCTTTTAATCTCTCCTCATAACTAAGATGCTCCATTCCCCTTATTAGTTTAGTTGCCCGTCTTTGTACCCTCTCCAGCTCTAGAACATCCTTTTTATGAATCGGGTTCCAAAACTGGACGGCATACTCCAGATGAGGCCGCACCAAAGCTTTATAAAGCGGTAATATTATATCCCTGTCCCGAGAGTCCATGCCTGTTTTAATGCATGACAATATCCTGCTGGCCTTAGAAGCAGCTGACTGACATTGTGTGCTGTTCTGTAGTCTATTATCTACAAGTACACCCAGATCCTTCTCCATCAGTGACTCTCCCAGAATAACTCCCCCCAGGACATATGATGCATGTGGGTTATTAGTACCCAGGTGCATAACTTTACATTTATCCACATTGAACCTCATTTGCCAAGTGGACGCCCAAACACTCAGTGTGTCTAAGTCATCCTGTAACATCTGCACATCCTCCATAGACTGTACTGTACTACAAAGCTTGGTGTCATCTGCAAAGATAGAAACATTGCTGTTAATTCCATTCTCAATATCATTAATAAACAAGTTAAACAGAAGAGGGCCCAGTACTGACCCTTGGGGTACACCACTTATTACCGGGGACCATTCGGAGTAGGAATCATTGACCACCACTCTCTGGGTACGATTATTAAGCCAGTTTTCAATCCAGTTACACATTAAATTTTCCAAACCAATAGACTTTAACTTACCCATCAGACGTCCATGAGGAACTGTGTCAAACGCTTTTGCAAAATCCAGGTACACTATATCCACAGCCGCGCCGCCATCCAGGCTTCTACTTACCTCTTCATAGAAACATATTAGGTTGGTTTGACAGCTTCTGTCCTTAGTAAAACCATGCTGGTTATCACTTATAATACTATTAGCCACTACATATTCCTGGATGTAGTCCCTTATAAGCCCCTCAAATAGTTTCCCCACAATGGACGTTAAGCTTACGGGTCTATAGTTACCTGGGGAAGTTCGAGAGCCCTTTTTGAAGATCGGTACTACATTTGCCTTACGCCAGTCCCTCGGCACAATACCAGTAAGCAAAGAATCACGGAATATTTCATACAAGGGTAGTGAAATTACAGAACTGAGTTCCCTAAGAACTCTGGGGTGCAATCCATCAGGCCCTGGAGCTTTGGTTACATTGAGTTTGTTTAATTTATCTTGGACCATATCTATAGTAAACCAGTTCAGTACATTACATGTGTTAGCAGCACTGGCCCCACCCACCTCAGTACTGGCCCCACCCACCACAGCTCCATCCTCTTTTGTATATACAGAACTGAAGAACCCATTAAGTAACTCAGCTTTCTCCTGATCCCCAGTTATTAATTCCCCGTCGCCATTATTTAGGGGTCCTACATGCTCTGACCTTGGTTTTTTTGCATTAATATATTTGAAGAATTTTTTGGGGTTTCTTTTGCTTTCTATAGCTACCTGCCTTTCATTGTGAATTTTTGCTGCTTTTATTACATTTTTACAGGTTTTGTTGACTTCTTTGTAATGTTTAAATGCTACAGCTGACCCCTCTGATTTATATTTTTTGAATGCCCCTTTTTTCTCATTTATAGCCCTTCTAACCTCGGTTGTAAGCCATGTGGGATTGGATTTTAACCGTTTATATTTGTTACCCATAGGAACATGTTCTCAAATCGCCGTTCGTTAAAAATTTGCAGATCGTTACGTGTAAACAGTCTTTCAAAGATTCACCCTATGTGAAAGATGGGCTTAAGCGATCTTAAAAACGATCGCAATAACGATTTTTCTTACAATTTTTCTAACGATTTTTCTAGCGATTTATTCGTCTAAACGCTGATCGTTATAAAAATTATCGCTTTGTGTTAACGCAGCAATAGTCAGCCTGTGTAATTGTTAAGTAAACAAGAACTGATAACTCGTTAACAGTTTATGATTGGGCCGTGTAATAGGACCCTAATGGTGCCTTTACACAGAGAGATTTACCTGACGGATTTTTGAAGGATTGAAAAGAGGAGAAATCTCAGTCTTTCCTTTATAGTCTTTCTTTTCTTTTTATAGTCTGTTCCTGGCTTTGGCTTCAATAAATCTGTCAGCTATCTGTGTGTCAGAGGACCCCAAGAGTGAATACATGACCACTGCTTCACAAACCATGCAGACTCTGCAACCACTGCAGATTTTATACCTCCAGTTGATTTCAATTGAGTTAACCTACGCGGAAACTCATAGGAGTGTGAATTGTTTCCGCACTAAAAAACTGGCAGAGATTTTTTTGACGCGGTGTAGAGTTTTTCATTTGTGAACTGTGTGAACAGGGCCTTACTCTAATGTTCCCCAACCTGTGGCAATACTAAAAGAACGTACAGCATATGGTTGCATGAGCGTGACTGGATTTGTAATATTACAGGAGCTGGAGGGCCACAGCTTGGAGGGGGCACTGGTATACACTATACTTTGTGTTTTAATCATTCAAATCTCTGCTACTGTCATTGACTGAAAACATGTCCTGATTGTGGCAGTCTACAGCTTATCGTGTTATAGTGCTGTACATCTGGGGCCCATGGGCGGCTCCATGCATGACCTTGAAAACCCGGTACACATAAACAGGGGAACCTTTGGCCCTCCACCTGTTGCAAAACTACAATTCCCATCATGTCTGGACAGCCAAAGCTTCGCTTTGGCTGTCCATGCATGATGGGAAATGTAGTTTTGCAACTACTAGAGGGCTGAAGGTTCCCCATACCTGCCCTTATACCCATAATAGGGTTCAGCTCTGTGTCAGAACAAAAGTGAGAGCCTCCTTTGACAGCAGTGTGAACAGTGCCTAACACAGCATCACTATATAACTGTAGAAACAGCACTGCATTATGGGATCATAGTCTCATGTGAACAGGGACTGTGTCTTATATGATCACAACTGAATGTAAACAAAAAGGATTCAGTTCAATGACAGCAAGCAGATATAATGACATTGTGAGAGGACTGCACAGGCTCTGGACAATACTATAGTCAATCAAGATCCATTCAATGTATACAAACACACACATAAAACTAATAAACATCACAATGCAAACAAACATATAAAACCTGAATAACAACACAATTCTAGTGGCAGCCATAGTACAAGACGCACCTGACACCCAGCACCGGTCTCGCCCACCTCCTGACACCCTCAGATGATACCGGCACTCACTGCGCAGGCGTAACCCCAAAACCGCAGTGCGCATGCGGCACTTTCCTTACAGACGCCTCTACGCATGCGTGAATCACAAGTGCGCGTGCGCAGTACTAGTAAAACTCACTATTCAATCAACTTTATTTACACGGAACAGTTACTTGGGAAACGGGAAGAGGAGATTGTACGGAAGCCTTAGTGAGTCAAAATAGGAGACTGACTTCAAGGCTGTGGCTTGCTGTGTTGACACTTCAGTGACAAGTGGCGCCGGGATGGAGGACGACGCACCTGTTATATACGGGCTGGAGTTTCAGGTGTGTTCTGTGATGTGTCTGTATAGCCAGGAGGAGAAGTGTATCCAGCTGTGTCATACTGTGAGCGGTTGCCCATAGCAACCTGATCCCAGCCTTCATTTTTTCAGAGGCCTTTTACAAAGTGAAAGTTAGAATCTGATTGGTTGCTATGGGTTACTGCTCCTCAGGGTCTGATAAATATCCCCCATAGTGCTATGCTCTTCAGTTTGGACATCCTTACTCCCCAACCTGTTATTCCCCATCATGCCCTAGCAGCCTGTATATCAGCATTCATTAATCTAATAAGCTGGAGAATTGACCTCTCTGACCTCTGAATACCGGCTTTCACACAGCTCCCACTGTGTAATTCTTTGTTCTCTGCTGGCGACTAATCTCCCCCCTCCCCTCTCCATAGGATACACAGGGCCTGACTGATGTAAAAGAGTCGAGATTTCCTGATAATGAGCAGTGGATGAGAGGGGGAGGGGGGACCTGGGGAAAGTCTTTTTGAATGCAGATAATGACATATTTGCCTAATAAACCCAATTACAAAGTTTCTTAAAATCGCCTGTACTATTGATTTAAAAAAAAAAATAAAACGACAGTGACACTGTAAGTCTTCCAGTACTTATCACCTTCTGTTTGTAAGGCAGGAAGTGAAACACAGACTCTATAGACAGCTATGCGCTATAGTGGACTATTTCCCCACCCGGCATCATGTATCAGTATGATGTCGGGAGCTGGAAAAGTGTTTGAGTGTTTGCGGCACTGTAGTGACACAGCTACGCGGTAGCTTCATTACAGTGCTACAAAGACATAAACATTTTCCCTGCTCCCGGCATCATACTGACACATGATGCCGGGATGGGGAAATAGTCCACTACAGTGCTTACCTGTCCATAGGGTCTGTGTATTACGGAACTTGGGAGTAAGCCAGGGCTTGTCTAAAAGCAGCGCCATGTCTGTCCTCAGGTTGTGTGTGGTATTACAGGTGAGCTCTGATTAATTCGATGGACCCGAACTGCTTTACCACACTGATTCAATGAACACAGGGATGCAGTTCCTCACCCTGCAATGTTCTAAAGCCCTGGACAGGCACTTGCAGTGCCAACCTTTCATTTGGGGGCACAGTTTTTCTACCTTTTCTGAACTGTTGGGGTTTGCTACTAATCCGCTAGTTATCCCCCTGTACTCTGGATGGGAAATAACCTTCTAAAATGAGAAATATATGTCAGTCTTAATGGAATATTCTAACGCACACTTAGTAAAACATAGCTGTTTTCTTCCAGTAACAGTACCCTCCAGAAAATGGAGCGAGTCATAGAGGGGAGGGAATTCCCTCCCACTGGGGGCGGGCCGGCCTACCTCCAGTGCTTCAGCCCCGGCCCGATACCTGTGGATAGAACGGCGTCGTACACGGGAACCAGGCCGCAGTTCAAAAAAGGGACCTCGGCACCAGCTTCCCCATGATGGCGCCGTTCTAGCCGTGGTTCAGATTAAAGAGGATGCACCTGATGGTACATCCTCTTTAAAGGGGTTATCCAGCGTTAGTAAACCATGGCCACTTTCAGCCAAAAACAGCACCATTCTTGTCGTCAGATTGGGTGCAGGTTTTGCAACTCCGTTCTATTGAAATGAATGGAGCTTAAACTGCAAACCAGACCTGAACTCGAGACAAGAGTCGTGTTGACTCTGGAATAAAGTGGACATGTTTCTAATGCTGGAAAACCCCTTTAAGGTTAAAGCTGGAGCCTGCGTAAAGGTGAAAAATATTATGGCCATACACAGTGCTGCCCCTCATATAGACCCACAGGACCTATCCTGCAAAGTTGCTGTGTGAGTTGCCTGTGACAGGTTCCATCTAGGGATGGTCCGAACCCTCCGAGGTTCGGGTTCGTATGAACCCGAACGCTCGGCATCAGATTCCCGCTGTCTGCCCGCTCTGTGCAGCGGGTGGATACAGCGGGAGGAACGCCTGGAAAACTGGGATACAGCCTATGGCTATGGCTGCGTCCCAGTTTTCCAGGCGGTCCTCCCGCTGGATCCGCCCTCTGCACGGAGCGGGCAGACAGCGGTGAATAATTACCGAGGGATCGGGTTCGTACGAACCTGAACCGAACTCGGTTCGGACCATCCCTTGTTTCATCAAGTACAGCAAAAGAAAAGGGTGACAGAACAAAAGGATCAGGAAAAAGGAAACAAAAAGTAACCTGAGGCTGTGTTATGCTCTGGTTACAGAACAATAGTTGTATTTTCCTGGTCCCCCCCTACTGCGCTATTCAAATAACAGTAATGAAGAGGAGCGTTACAAAACTAATCACACCGGATCTGTCAAGTAGGCGTTAAAGAAGAATCCCATGACACCAATGTGACCAGACAGGAAATAGATCCTGTTCTGTGTTACAAGACTCAGTAGAGGATTAAAAAATTAGTCCAGCCTTAGTTAAAGGGATAGTCTGGCAAATGAGTATTTATTTATTTATTTTTAAAGACATATAACTTTGTATTATATATGGAAAAAATGAGGGGAAAATAAAAATTACATTGAGTGGCATCAGTAAGGGGCGACATAGCCCCTCTGCTGCCACTAGGGGAAGCTGCCTGTGTCAGTAGCGCTGCAGCTGTTGCTCAATGTCAGTAACTGCTCGCTCTGCTGCAGTGTCTGCAGTGCTGTGGACGCAGACAGCTTTACCAAACTCATTAGGCCTTATACTCATGTCTCGTGTTTCACCGAGTACGTGTACATGGAAGGTCTATAGTGGAATCTTTCTGATTGGTAGATTCACAGCAGATTCAAAGGGGTATTCCGGGCTCGGGGGCTTTTTTTGCCTATGGAGGGGGATGAGGGCAATGACGTCCCCCTACCTCCGCGGTTCCAGCGCCATGATCCTGGATCGCGCCGCTCTGGTCTGTGCTGCCTGGCTGCTTCCTGGTCACTGACGCGGGCTTAAAGTGTCACTGTCGTGAATTTTTTTTTTTTTTTGCAGAAATCAATAGTCCAGGCGATTTTAAGAAACTTTGTAATTGGGTTTATTATCCGAAAAATGCATTTTTATCATGAAAAAGCAGTTCGAAGCTCTCCCCCCTGTCTTCATTGTTCTCCTATGGAGAGAGCTAAAGAAAAGACCAAAACAGGACAACAAAGAGTTAATCTACAAATCCCTCACGGGATATCTCCTGTGACAGTCACCAGTGACCTGTCTGAGCTCGGATTACAGCTGTCACCCAGCTCCGTGCCTGTAATCCTCTGTTATCTGCTTTCTGCTGCCGGCTAACTCCCTCCTTCCTCCTCCCCCCTCCCCTCTCCCTAGAACAGACAGGGGACGTCTCCTGCAACAAGTCACAATTTTCAGATTTTTCAGAGTGGATGAAAAAGAGGAAGGAGGGGGGGACCTGGGAAAAGGCTTTTTACATGCAGATAATGGCAGATTTGGCTAATAAACCCAATTACAAAGTTTCTTAAAATCGCCTGGACTATTGATTTCTGCAAAAAAAAAAATAATACGACAGTGACTCTTTAAGGCGTAGTCAAAGATCATGGATACACAGCTCCATAAAAGTTATAGACTTTATTGAAGGTACATTAAAAACTTCACACAATTAAAAGTGCGCCGACGCGTTGCGGAGGCTCTCCTCCTTAATCATGGCTGAATCAAATAATACAATGAGAGATTTTATCTTGTGAAATGTACCTCCCCCAGTCAGACACTCCCACCTCCGTGGGTGGTGCTGGTGAGGAAACCACATGACTCACATAACATAACAAGTGGCTAAAGGGAATGCAAAGAACATGAACACCCGAAAAAATTAGTGTATATAAAATAAATCTGTTTTAAGGTTCATGCCCATTGGGAATCTCGTTGCTAAGTTTAAAATCCAAAATGCTTCCCTTTTTCTGAGTAAATGTGTCCAATCCCCCCCCCCTCCGGGGTTTATATACCTTCTCAATAACACTAACCTTCAGGCCCTCTGTCTCTCCAACAGACAGAGTACGACTCCTGCAACAAGTCACAATTTTCAGATTTTTCAGAGTGGATGAAAAAGAGGAAGGAGGGGGGGACCTGGGAAAAGGCTTTTTACATGCAGATAATGGCAGGTTTGGCTAATAAACCCAATTACAAAGTTTCTTAAAATCCCCTGGACTATTGATTTCTGCAAAAAAAAAAAATACGACAGTGACTCTTTAAGGCGTGATGTTTAAAATCCGCTCAGCCAGTGAGTGGCAGAGGCGGGATCGAAGCGGTGTGATCCGGGACATGGCGCTGGAACCGGGGAGGTAAGGGGACGTCATTACCCACATCCACCTCCTCTCCGGCCATAGGCAAAAAAGCCCCCTATCCCTGAGTACCCCTTTTAGCTGCGGCCTCAGTTCCCGCTTCCCGCATACTCCCTGCCAGCGTATGTACAGGCGTTCAGCAGGGCTTGGCGCTGTAAGCCGAGTTCTGCATGTCAATCAAACAGCAAGGGGGTGGGTATTCAGACCATAGAGGTGTCCAGATAAAAGTGCTCAGTGTTCAGACCCCAAATAATCACTAGATTTTTTTGTATGGGTCATTTTGGATGCAGTGATACTAGTTATGATTGTTATTTTATTTATTTGAACACTTTATATTGAAAGTTTCAGAATAAGACTGCTTTCATCCATCTAGCCTGGCCTTCTATTTGCTTTATTACTTTTATCCTATAATATATATACACAGTGGTACCTCAGTGTTCGAACGCTTCCAAATTCAAACTGTTCGGTAGTTGAACAAAAATTTACAGAGAAGTATTTGAAGTAGCTCGGTATCTGAAGGTTTTTGTGAGCGTGGGTGTGTACGGTTAGCACTGCTGAAGCTTCACATACAGTATAAGGCTGGGTTCACACTATGTATATTTGAGGCTGTATTTGGTCCTCATGTCAGGTCCTCATAGCAACCAAAACCAGGAGTGGATTGAAAACACAGAAAGGATCTGTTCACATAATGTTGTAATTGAGTGGATGGCCGCCATATAACGGTAAATAACGGCCATTATTTCAATATAACAGCCGTTGTTTTAAAATAACAGCACATATTTGCCATTAAATGGCGGCCATCCACTCAATTACAAGATTATGTGAACAGAGCCTTTCTGTGTTTTCAATCCACTCCTTGTTTTGGTTGCTATACAGCCTCAAAAATACAGCCTCAAATATACGTAGTGTGAACATAGCCTAGCACTGTATAAGGGCCCTATTCCACCGGATGATTATAGTTCAGATTATCGTTAAATCGTTCGAATCTAATCGATAATCGTTGAAATGCAGTTAACGATTAACGACCGAACGAGAAATCGTTGATCGCTTTATAAGACCTGGACTTATTTTTATAGTTGCTCGTTCGCATTGAATAAGACGTCGTTCACAGTAGATGCAAGCGCAATAGCGAAGAAAAAACTATCACAAATACGATCATAAGTAACGATTATCGTTCCATGGGAATGAGTGAACGTTTTCAGGTCTTTCGTAATAGCGGCAATTTGAGATCGTTAATCGTTAACGATTATGCGAACGATAATCGTTCGGTGGAATAGGGCCCTGAGACTGCTGGAGATCATATACAGTACAGTAGTAGTACAGTCAGGGCACCACCATCTCCCATCCTGTACTGTATAAGACTGCTGGAGTGCATATACAGTACAGTAGTAGTACAGTCAGGGCACCACCATCTCCCATCCTGTACTGTATAAGACTGCTGGAGTGCATATACAGTACAGTAGTAGTAGTACATTCAGGGCACCACCATCTCCCATCCTGTACTGTATAAGACTGCTGGAGTGCATATACAGTACAGTAGTAGTACAGTCAGTGCACCGCCATCTCCCATCCTGTACTGTATAAGACTGCTGGAGTGCATATACAGTACAGTAGTAGTACAGTCAGTGCACCACCATCTCCCATCCTGTACAGTATAAGACTGCTGGAGTGCATATACAGCACAGTAGTAGTACAGTCAGGGCACCGCCATCTCCCATTCTGTACAGTACTGTATAAGACTGCTGGAGTGCATATGCAGTACAGTAGTAGTACAGTCAGTCCACCACTATCTCCCATCCTGTACAGTACTGTATAAGATCACTGGAGTGCATATACAGTACAGTAGTAGTACAGTCAGGGCACCACCATCTTCCATCCTGTACTGTAAAAGACTGCTGGAGTGCATATATAGCACAGTAGTAGTACAGTCAGTGCACCACTATCTCCCATCCTGTACAGTACTGTATAAGATCACTGGAGTGCATATACAGTACAGTAGTAGTACAGTCAGTGCTCCACCATCTCCCATCCTGTACAGTACTGTATAAGACTGCTGGAGTGCATATACAGTACAGTAGTAGTACAGTCAGTGCACCACCATCTCCCATCCTGTACTGTATAAGACTGCTGGAGTGCATATACAGTACAGTAGTAGTACAGTCAGGGCACCACCATCTCCCATCCTGTACTGTATAAGACTGCTGGAGTGCATACACAGTACAGTAGTAGTACAGTCAGTGCACCGCCATCTCCCATCCTGTACTGTATAAGACTGCTGGAGTGCATATACTTTACAGTAGTAGTACAGTCAGTGCACCACCATCTCCCATCCTGTACAGTATAAGACTGCTGGAGTGCATATACAGTACAGTAGTAGTACAGTCAGTGCACCACCATCTACCATCCTGTACTGTATAAGACTGCTGGAGTGCATATACAGTACAGTAGTAGTACAGTCAGTGCAGTTGAGAGTCTCAGAGGAGGAATGGAGCCGGCCAGGAACTTGGCTTGAACATCTGAAACTCCTGAATCCTGCGCACTGTGGTGATGTGTTATGTTACATTTTTGTACAAGAAGTTATTTTATATTGCATAAGAAAAAGAAAAAAAGTAAAATAAGAAAAATTTCTGAAGAGTAAAGTGTCCTGATCATTCTATTTTTCATATACAGTACAGTAGTAGTACAGTCAGTGCACCACTATCTCCCATCCTTTACAGTACTGTATAAGATCACTGGAGTGCATATACAGTACAGTAGTAGTACAGTCAGTGTACCACTATCTCCCATCCTGTACAGTACTGTATAAGATCACTGGAGTGCATATACAGTACAGTAGTAGTACAGTCAGTGTACCACTATCTGCTGGAGAGGAGCCGGGCACAGGCCACTCGAGAGCACATAAAAAAACAACCTGCACCAGATCAGGTTGGATAACTGAAGCCAAGGCCTATGGCCTTATTCACACGTCCCGTAATCTATGGACCGGTATTTCTGTATTCAGGTGCACATTGTTGTCTATTTTGTTATTAACCCCTTAGGCACCAAGCATATTTGAGCACTAATGACCAGGCTCATTTTTCAAAATCTGACCTGTCTCACTTGATGCTTTAACATATGCTAGCGATTCTGATGTTTTTTTGTAACATATGGTACTTTATATTAGTGGCAAAATTTGGTTACTATCTTTTGTGTTTTTTGTGAAAAACATAAAAATATAATGAAAAATTTGCACTTTACAAACTTTGAAATTCTCTGCTTCTAAAAAAAGAAAGTTGTATCACATAAATTAGTTACTAAGTCACATTACCAATATGTCCTCTTTATTCTGGCATAATTTCGTAAACATATTTTACTTTTCTTCGGTGTTACGGGGCTTAGAAATGTATCAGCAAATTATAAATTTTTCATGAAATTTCCAAAACTAATTTTTTTAGGAACCAGTTCTTTTTTAAGTGTGTTTAGGAGGCTTGTATTCTGGACACCCCCATAAGTGACCCCATTTTGGAAACTACACACCCTAAGGAATTAATCTAGGGGTATAATGAGCATTTTAACCCTACAGGGGCTGGAGGAAAGTATTCACAATTAGGCCGGAAAAAAATGGAAAATAGCAATTTTCAAATAATATGTTCGCTCAGATTAAAGTATCTCATTTTCACAAGCAACAGGAGAGAAAAAGCACCCCAAAATTTGTAACGCAGGTCCTCCTGAGTACAATGGTACCCCATATGGGGGGAGTAAACCACTGTATGGGCACACAGCGGGGCTCAGAAGGAAAGGAGCGCCAATTAGCATTTTCAGTGCAGATTTTGCTGTACAAGTTTTCAGGCGCCAGGTGCGTTTGCAGTGCCCCTGTAGTGCCAGCAGAGTGAAACCCCCCCATAAGTCAGCCCATTTTGGAACGTTAACCCCTCAAAGAATACGTCTTGAGGTGCAGTGAGCATTTTGACCCCACAGGTATTAGAGGAAAGTATTCAAAATTAGACAGTAAAAATGAAAAACTCAAATTTTTCCAATAATATGTATGTTTAGTTTGAAATTTCTCAATTTCACAAGGAACAGGAGAGAAAAGGCATGCCAAAATCTGTAACGCAGGTTCTCCTGAGTACAACTGTACCCCATATGTAGGCCCCCAGAGTTACCATGGAGACTGGGGGGACCGGACGGCGCCGCGGGACCTCCGATCACGTAAGTGGACCTGCGGCGCCGTCCAGTACACACCGGAACCCGTTAGATGCCGCTGTCATGCTTTGACAGCGGCATTTAACCGGTTAAACTGTCCGGAGCGGAGAATCCTCCGCTCCGGACAGTTACAGGAGGGGGTCAACGGTCACACTGACCGCTGATCCCCGCACTGCTGCCGCCGCCGGGCGGCAGATCGTTCCGATGCGTACGCCGTTAAAAGGTGTACGCATCGGAATAAAGCCCATTAGTGGCCGCCGTGAAAAGGCAGCACGGCGGTCACTAAGGGGTTAACACGATCAGTAAATTACAAGGACGCAGACCAATGCTGAAAAAAAGTATTTCCATGAAGAAGGAAAAAAAAAAGGAGGGCACTCACCGTACTGATGTGTAGATGTTACTTCATATAAACGTTAAAATTCCAGCAGGTTCATCTGTAGCGGGCTCGGACGCCAACCACTAATAAGAACAAGCTATCACAGCCGTTTCACGAGCATGCGCGCTTCGTCAGATCAGACGGTTGGCGTCTGAGCCCGCTACAGATGAACCTGCTGTAATTTTAAAGTTTATATGAAGTAACGTCTACACATCAGTATGGTGAGTGCCCTCCTACTTTTTTCTTCTTCATGGACATATTTATGAACGTTTTTTGTGTTTCATGAGGACAGTACAGTACAGTGTTTTCGGTATATGCAATATCGCCTTGCAATCCCATAGAAGCTGTGCCTGAAGGGTAGTGCCAGTACTGTTTTCTTTACAAAGTTATTGGGAAAAAAAGGACATGTCCTAGTGTGGACTTTTTTTTTGTTTTTAATGGATCCTAATAGAAATCATTGGGATACGCTATTTCTTTTACGGATTTCAACCTTTTCTGCATCCGTATTTCTGTAAAAAAAAGAAAATGGATGACTCATAGGTCATAAGGTTGTTTCTATGCAACCACAACCGGGAAGGAAATGCAGAAGCACATGTGCTGCAAACAGAAAGTGAAAGAGAAGAGATGTAGAGAAGAGAGGAGGGGGGGAGGGGGGGAGGGTTGGAGGTTGGGCATTCTGGTGCTAGTTTGTTTTTAACCTACTCAACTTTATTAACTAGTATTGTACAGAATAAACAGTCAGTAAAAAACAAAACAAAACGGATTTACAGAAATACAGATGCCCAATCCGTAATTTTTTGCGGATTGTACGGGTGGATAGCGGGAGGACTCTACGGACTGAAAAAAAAAACCATGTGCATAAGGCCATAGTCGGTATAGCTTTTTTCATGGTTTATCGCCCATCCCTAAGTAGTGTAGGTAATTATTAGTGGGTGCTGGAACCAGTTAAACGCAATTACATTATTTCCTATAGGAGGACAGTGTTCGGTTCTCAAACTTCCCCCTTTATCCAATTAAATTTGAGAACAGAGGTATCACTGTATTTATATGATTTGCTTTTTTTCTCTCCCTTTTTTCAATCCTGAGACGTATGAACATGTAGTCCTTTGATCAGTTACATGGTATATATCACAATGCTTCCATATTGTAGTGTATTGTGCCCATAATTGAATCTTATACATGGCAGTCCAGGCGGCCATTGTTTGGTCCCCAGCTGCCATAGTAACCTATCCATACCTCATGATCACATTGCAGGAACAATAATGGGTTTTCAGAAGAAAACTCCCCTTAGGTAACACAGTCAGTAATGACTTCTGAGGTCTAACATTCCCTGTCCTTGTAACAGGGTAGCTGTGGGTATGGAATGGTATGCCTGCCCCGGCCCCTCTCCAGCACAGTGCCTGCCCCGGCCCCTCTCCAGCACAGTGCCTGCCCCGGCCCCTCTCCAGCACAGTGCCTGCCCCGGCCCCTCTCCAGCACAGTGCCTGCCCCGGCCCCTCTCCAGCACTGTGCCTGCCCCGGCCCCTCTCCAGCACAGTGCCTGCCCCGGCCCCTCTCCAGCACAGTGCCTGCCCCGGCCCCTCTCCAGCACAGTGCCTGCCCCGGCCCCTCTCCAGCACAGTGCCTGCCCCGGCCCCTCTCCAGCACAGTGCCTGCCCCGGCCCCTCTCCAGCACAGTGCCTGCCCCGGCCCCTCTCCAGCACAGTGCCTGCCCCGGCCCCTCTCCAGCACAGTGCCTGCCCCGGCCCCTCTCCAGCACAGTGCCTGCCCCGGCCCCTCTCCAGCACAGTGCCTGCCCCGGCCCCTTTCCAGCACAGGGGTCGGGGTTGGAAAGGGGGGATCGGGGCCAGACCGCTTATTTAGACATATTAGAAAGTTATTTAACTTTGTAATGTGTGTTAAATAATTAAAAACGCAAGAGTTGCCCTTTAAAGGGAACCAATCGGCACAATTGTGCTGATATGGTTCCCAGCTGCAGAGTTTAGATCCACTGTGCAGCTCCCCGAGTCTCTCTGGCTGTTAATCATTTAGGCGATATGCACTGACGGGCAGGTATGACTAGTCACTGACTGCTCTCCACCCAGGTGACTAGTTGCCGCCTCACGTGCCTGAATAAAACTCCCTTTTTTGTGCTGATTGGTTCACTTAAACAGAAATGAACGCAACTGGAGCATGCTGGAGTCTGATCATTTGGCATTTGGTGGCTGAAGAAGTTGGATACAGCTCTAGGGAGTGCAGGAGAACATGCATACCTGCCATAGGTTGAGTTGCATTCATCACTAATGAAAACCTATAAAGTGTTGGAGAATGACACAAGATACAACAAGGCAGAAGAAAATCGATTGCCGTATCATTGTAACGATTCTAGAACCTATGGGAAGGAGACACATTCCTAATGGCGTTAACTCCATATGCCCACATAGAATGTGTTTGTGCGGAGATCAGATGCAATTTCATCATCGAGTCTTGGTCATAGGAAGAGATGAGCGAATCGCTCATCTAAACTAAACTAAGCAAAGCCACTGGCCTTTTAGCGCTGCTCTGCTCCCTGCTGCTCCTGCCGGGATGCTAGGAAAAGCTGAATCCAAACTTCTCCTAGTTTCCCAGGATTGGATCCAGCTTTTCCCCGGCACCAGGAGTTGAGCATAGTGAGCGGAGCAGTACTGAAAGGCTGGCAGCATGGTGAGCGGAGCGCCGATCAAACAAAGCGCTTTGCCTTGTATAGATGAGCGATTGGCCCATCTCTAGTCATTGGGAAAGCTTCACCTCCCTAATCTTCTAAAGGCATGCACAAACCGCTGCAGCCCTTTAAAGTGTCACTGTTTTTTTTTTTTTTGTTTTTTTTTGCAGTACAGGTGATTTTTAAGAAACTTTGTAATTGGGTTTATAAGGCAAATATGCAATTATCTGCATTCAAAAAGATTCTCCCCCCCCAATCACTGCTCATTATCATGAAATCTTGTCTCTTTTACATCAGTAGAGCCCTGTGTAACCTGGGGAAAGGGGAGGGGAGGAGGGAGGAGGGAGATTAGTCACCAGCAGAGAACAAAGGATTACACAGTTGGAGCTGTGTGAAAGCCGGTATTCAGAGATCAGAGAGGTCAGTGCTGACTGTCAGAGGAGATAGCCCAGTGATGTAGCTGTAAATTAACTCTTTGTTGCCCTGTTTTGTGTCTTATCTTCCTCCACCCCTCCCCTCTCCATAAAAAACCATAAAGACGGGGGGGAGAACTTCAAACTGCTTTTTCATAATAAAAATTCATTTTTCGGCTAATAAACCTAATCACAAAGTTTCTTAAAATCGCCTGTACTATTGATTTCTGCAAAAAAAAATTTAAACAACAGTGACACTTTAAGAGCTGGTATATACATGGGCACTATATGAAAGCGGTGAGAGTTGTCTTTGTCTTTGCAGCAGACGCTGCTCTCATCCTATTCATGTCACATTGCTCTCCCGATGCTATAACAGGACTAATTACCTCCAGATTATGAGCCCTGCTTGTTAGGCGTCTCACTATATCAAGATACACAGCTCAATGTGGATCAGCTGCTTTCTAAGCAATTATTTCCCCCGGATTCATGTAGGGAAAGCTAAATTATTTCAGGTGGTTTATTAGCATCTTCATTTTTACCTATGAGATTAATTCTATAACACCTAGGGTGTCATTTTATCAGTCCCATAACTAAGCCTGTAATAAAATACCCCGCCACACACCATTATTTGAGCGTGGAGCTGTAAAGAAGCCAGACGACTCTTGGATGGAGTCTTTTTTTTTTTTTTAGCTACAGATATCATTGTTTTCGGTGTCTTGTTTACTGACGATTCCCCCTTGACCTGTATCTTTGGGACTGAAATTTGGCCGGGTTCCTTGTCGAACTTCTCAGGAAAGTTTGGGGTGATTAAACGTCCGCGCCGGGCTCCTTAATTGCCGCCTTTGCCTTCTCTTTGGAAAGATAAAATATGAAGCTTTTTGTCATTTTAGGCAACGCTCGTGTGGTTTGCGTTGTCGTATTTTTTATTTTCAATGTCTCTCGTGTGACTGTGAGGGATAGGTAGAGAGGCCCGGGGCTGTATATTTTGTCATTGATTTCATCCAGGTCGTAGTAACTTTAATTTAAGGCTTCGCTTACCGCTCAAGGAACTAATTGAGAGACTGGATATTTTATACACCGTATTGAACTCTTCGGGTCTGTGAGACCTGAATCTGTCAACTTGCAGAACATTAATGGTAATCCCTATTAGGTTGTTGATGGCTATTCTACTTACTAAATTATGCCCAGGGCACAACAAGTGCATTGTGGTTGAAACGTATCACAAGTAGAAACATAGAAGATAGTCATCCATCTAGTCTTCTCTAGTAAAGAGTTTCGTAAAAGATTTATGGGGCTGATAACCTGATCCCTTATGCATCCCCTATTCTCCCATTCATTGTATGCATCAACTAGGTCAGTGCACTTAAAGTGTCTGTTCGGTCAGAAGCCAAGAACTTATCTTCTGTAGCTAGAGACTTACAATATAATAACCTGCTGTTTTTTTTCTCTCAAGTTAAGCTGCTTGGTTGTATTTTAGGTTGGGTCCACGTCCATTAAAACCATGATGTGATCGGTGACTACAGTTTAAGGGTCCTATTCCACGGGTCGAAGAGGGCCAGATCAATAACCTAAACAAGCGCGGATCTGCTAGATCGGTGCTTGTTTACTAAGCCTATTACACGGCTCAATAATCGTTTAGCGAGGGCTGCAGGGACATCATTACCCAATGTCCTTGAAGCCCTTGTTTAAACACCATATATTACCTAACCATGTTGCAGGTTTTCTGCTGTGCTCCTCTTCCTCCTGGTCCCGCGTGCAGCAGCAGCTTTGGTTCAACCTGTCTGAGCGGACAGACCACTCAGCCAATCACTGGACACGGCGGTCTTGGCCAGTGATTGGCTGAGCGGTCTGTCAGCTAAGACAGGCTGCACCAAAGCTGCTGCGCGCGGGAAAGGGAGGAAGGAGGAGCGCAGGAGAAGCCCTGCAACATGCTTAGGTGAAGCATAGTGCTTGTGAAATCGTCAGTCACCCGCCGCGCATCGCTATTCCATGCAGCGATGCGAGGTCGGTGCCCGGTGATTTTAGGTTTTAACCTAAGTAAACGATCAGCCGATGACCCGATTGTCGGCTAATCGCTGTCTTTATTCCACCGAACGATAATCGGACGAATCGGATTATTGCTCCGTGGAATAGGACCCTAACTGCAGTGCGCAGTTGGATTTTATAGATTTGTTTTTTTTTTCATCTAATGAAATAGAGCCTAACAGTAATTTCACATCATATAACCTAGACTGCAGATACACTTAAGTTAACGCACAGAAAGTTTGGTTTTCGATTAATTCGAACCTGAATGCTCTGAGACCATTAGGAGCACTGCCCACCCCCATAGTGACAATCCACCCCCGGCCAGCCTGCCCCTTTCTAATAAAAATGAATGAGGCGGGACGTATCTGCACTAGTTTAGATTCATCTAACCTGCTAATAGTTTCCCTTTAAGTATCCTGACACTTTTATGAGTCATTCCAAAGAATGGATTCTAGTGAATCTCTTTAGTTTTGGATTAGTCTCTGGCTGCCCTTCAATAATTTAATCAACATGATTTGCTGGGAGATCCTAGACTTATGGTGCGATTATCATTCGAATTTTCGCGATGACGATCGCATTTGAGCAATAATCCGCTCGTGTAAACAGTTCGCAATAACGATTTTTTAAACGATTGCTTCAAAATCGTTAAACGATCCATTGGGTGAATTATCGCTCCCTGTAAATGTACCATTAGGTTTGCTACACAATAACATATGGCACTCAATGTTTTAAGATGCAATCTCATAGGATTGCATTGCAAATTGGTGTGTTATATAATACCCATGATTCTGGTAAGTATAGGATATAATTGCAATGGGGCCCTGGTCTAACCTTTCAGAGGGAGATATACAACTGTACACTGTTATGTTCATATGTTATTAAAAGGGTTATTCAGGATTAGAAAATGCACAGCTGCTTTGTTGTAAAAACGGCGCCACACCTGTCCCACGTTGTGTGTAGTTTTACAATTCAGTTCCATTCACTTTAATGGAACTCAGCTGAAAAACCCCACAACCAAATTGAGGACAGGATAGGTACTGTTTCCTAGATAACTCCTTTAGTCGTCTGTGAACTTTGTTGTTTTAATTAAGTCTGCAGCAGGTTAAAGGTGAAGTCTTGCAAAAATTTTTATTAAAGTATTGTATTGCCCCCCAAAAGTTATACACATCACCAATATACATTTATTACAAGAAATGCTTATAAAGGGCTTTTTTCCCTGCACTTACTACTGCATCAAGGCTCCACTTCCTGGATAACATGGTGATGTCACTTCCTGGATAAAATGGTGATGTCACTTCCTGGATAAAATGGTGATGTCACTTCCTGGATAAAATGGTGATGTCACTTCCTGGATAATATGGTGATGTCTATAGCGATTGCAGCGTTTAAGGTACTCAGTGACAGAACAAGCACTGAGTGAACGGGACCTGGCTGCGGGGGTCCCGATAGGCGGGGGTAAGTAACTTACCTCCGTCCTGTCGGATCGGCGATCCACGTATAGAGTCTGCTCTCGGGCAGGCTCTATACATGGATCGACGAAAATACTGATCTATGCAATGCTATGGCATAGCATAGATCAGTATATGCAATCTAATGATTGCATGTTTTTACAGTGTAAATTTTTAAAGTGTAATTTTAAAAAAAATATATATATAAAAAACCAAAACCCTTATAAACCACCTCCCAATAAAAGTTTATAATACCCCTTTTTCCATTCTAAAAAATATTAAAAAAGAAAAAAATTAACATATCACATATCGTAGCATGCAAAATTGTCTGATCTATTAAAATATAATATTATTGTTCCCACACGGTGAACGGCGTAAACGGGGGGAAAAAAACACCAGGATTGCTGATTTTTCATAAAATATATAAATATATAAATATATATATATATATATATATATATATATCAGAAAAAAAAAATTATAAAAAGTGATCAAAATATTTCTGTTGCACCAATATGATACTAGTAAAAACTAGAGATCATGGCGTGAAAAATGACCCCCCAACCAGCCCTGTAGGTGGAAAATAAAAGCGCTATGGCTCTTAGAAGGCGGGGAAGAACATAAATTTGACCCGGACTTTTGTGCATCAAAGGGCTCTGTCTTGAAGTTAAAAGAGATGAGCAAACCTAGAGCGCACTCGGGTTCCTCTGAACTCGAACTCTCAGCATTTGAGTACCGGTGGCTGAAGAAGTTAAATGCAGCCTATGACTGTATCCATGTTTTTCAGGCAGCCTTTTGGCTGCACCCAACTTATTCAGCCATGGGTAATCAAATGCATAGCGCTCGGCTTTGCACAAACCAAGTGAACCCGAGATTCGCTCATCTATAAAGATGATCTCTTCATTCCATATAGCTCCACTAACTTGTATGTAACCTTACCAACATCATCATCCAATTTTTTGTCTTATTCATCTGTCTTTTTTTTTTTTTTTTTTTCTTTAATCCACATGACAAGGGTTCTAATGTTCTTTTAGAAGTTTTGCAAAGGTGTTTTTCTTGCCCGTCTATCACTACAAATAGGAAGCAAAGGTATTATTCACATTTGTTATCAGTTTCTTGGTAATTTGAACCTTGCGTCAGTGGGAGCTATCGGGATTTGTCACTATCGATGTCAGACGTAGATTAAGCATAGCTATAACAGTTGTGCATTTAGCCTGAGGTGTAGAATCGGTTCTTACTCTTTACTATGCGTACATTTTTCTAGCTTTAAAATGGGACACAACCACCACAAGTGAAGTAGCCAGCAGTGTGAGACACCCTCACCGTGTCTCTGTTCTATGGGTAGCGTCTGCTGAAAATGCTCACTGAATAATAACACGGAAATCAAGATTACTCGCACTCCTCCTGCCCTTTGCCTCCGGCATA
Source organism: Dendropsophus ebraccatus (assembly GCF_027789765.1). Lineage (NCBI taxonomy): Eukaryota > Metazoa > Chordata > Amphibia > Anura > Hylidae > Dendropsophus > Dendropsophus ebraccatus. Next base: position 133,716,826 of record NC_091459.1, on the reverse strand, counting down.
AACCCAGTGACCCATTAAAGAGAGCTCGCTCATGTTATTTGACGGAGAACCATCTATCTATTTTTGTATGGTGAAAACACTTGTTGATTAAGTAGATTTGATACGGCGGTGATTGTACGGCTGGCGGAGAGGTCAGGGATGTGCCGCAGAATTGATTGAATGGCTTCATTCCTTGATTAAATTGTATAACGGACTAATATGTGAAATGCTCGTAGGGTTATTGCCATCCCAAATAAAGTTTCACGTTGGTGTTTTTTTTTTTTTTTTTGTTTCTTTTTTTCATTGCTCCTCTTTAATGGTGTTTTTTTTTCAGCTCGCTTTTAGTTCATACTCGACTTGTTGAATCCCCCCCCCGAGTTAAAGCACAACTTGTGGTGCTGGCCGAAGGGTTTAGACAAAGGAATTAGAGTAGATTACAAAGTGTATTTTTGTAACTCTGAAGAAATGTTTAGAACGGACTGGAAATTGTGGAAGGCCAATTGTTAGATCCAGATACCGAAACTCTTTTTTTTTTTTTTTAATTGTTTATATTTTATAACTGTCATTTTATAATTGCTGTTTTTTTTTACAGCATTTAGGCATATGCTTTACAGCAAGTAGTATGGCCATCTGAAAAAACATGGATACAGCCATGGGCCTGGGGATGCATCCAGCTTTTTCAGCCACTAGCTGGACAAACCCGAGCGCTCTTAAGTTTCACTTATCTCTAGTTTTAGGTTTTATAATTTTCAACTGTACTATCTTTATTAGTGCTTCTCGCAGAAAATATTCCAACGGTGTTTATTCCATATACAAGCTTACGTATGCAACATTTCTCAAGCTTGAGAAAGGCTTCAGGCAGAGCAGAAACATTGCATCTGTTATTTTGTATATGAAATAAACATGGTTGGAATATTTTCACTGAATTGGAGTGCCGTGGCTTCTTCTGTTTGTCTATTCATAAGAAGGCCTTGATCAAGACCTGTACTGCTGGCACTACATGTTGCAGTGCCCTGTGCTTGTGGACTTGTGTATCTATCTATCTATCTATCTATCTATCTATCTCTAAGGGTGTTATTACACGGGCCGATGGAGGCCCGGTAATAACTGTAAACGAGCACTGATCTGCTAGATCGACGCTTGTTTACTGGGCCTATTACACAGCCCGATAATCGTTTAACAAGGGCTGAATGGACATCGTTACCGATGTCCTTGCAGCCCTTGCTAAACTGGCATACATTACCTATCCATGGTCCAGGGCTCCTTTTGCGGTCTGCTTCTCCGCGGGTCTCGCGCGCTGCAGCTTCAGAGCGGCCTGTCTTAGCTGACAGGCCGCTCAGCCAATCACTGTCCGCGGCGGTCCCGGCCAGTGATTTGCTGAGCGGCCAGTCAGCTAAGACAGGCCGCTCTGAAGCTGCAGCGTGCGGGAGCTGGGGAGAAGCAAACTGCAAGAGGAGCCCTGGACCATGGATAGGTAATGTATTTACTTTGCAAATCGTCAGCCGCCGGCTGCGCACCGCTATTACACGTAGCTGTGCGCGGTCGGTGGCCGACAATTATAGGTCCAAACCTATATTAGCGATAATCGCTTGGTTAGGGCCGATTATTGTTCCATGTAATAGTACCCTAACAATCGGAGCGGATCTGAGAACTGAGACCCCAACTGATCAAAACTTTTGACTTTTTATTTTTTTTTATGACAGGTACACTTTTTTTATAGGTATTGTAGGACCAGGTGAGGTGAAGAATACATTTGACGCTATGGGTCAGACAGCAGAAAGAAAGGCAGCATGGTAACATCTAGGGCAAAAGAGCTGGTCACAGACAAGGAGGCGGTGGTGAGTGACAGTATGCCGGCAGGTACCAACTGCCAGCGTTACAGACAGACTGACATCGCATATGTTATAATCTTCAGGAAACAGAGAATGTTAAAAATATGATGGAAACTTGCCAAACCAACTTATAACTCCACCAAAGTTGTCCGGGCAGTGTTAATAATGGAATCCAGGAAGCTAATGTGCTTCTAGATTGCATTTTAGGTGTTTTTTTTACCCCTACAGCCCGTCCTTACTAAAAGATCCAAATTTCTCTGCCGACTGCTGTGATTAACATGCAAATGAAGGAACTCAATCACATCTGCTTAAAGTCTTTAGATGTCACACTTGACTTGGTAAACTGTTCCGTGAGCCAGTATGTGAAGTCTCGTGTGATCGCCACGAGTCTGGGTCTCTCCATACTTTGTTAAGATTTATTTTCTAAGGTATTAGTTGGCACATAAGTTTTTCTGTTGCCTAATAAAAGGAAGAAATAAAACCCCGCTGGGTGTCCCATTGTTTGCGTCAGAGTTTAACTCGTGTATATATTAGTCCCGCCGCCTACTTTCTTTCCTTATTCAGATTTTTATTTGTCAGATTGTTGTATATAGAATGTACCTTTATTAGGTGTGGGACCCAATTAAATAAAAATTAGCAAAGATTTATAAAATCAAAATACAAAATAAAAGTAAAAATATAGGTAAAAAAGAGAACTTGTTTCCTGGTGGTATCTATGATGAAATGTGCCACAGTCCATATTCTGAGTCCCCTGCATCCTTCCTTGAAACCAGTGCTCTTACTGGGGACTCCTAAACTAGACTCCTGCTGGACTGAGCACTCAGGACTCCAGACCAGAGAAGACCTGGGCTAATCACTTCACTCGATAGCTTGCTGCAGTTCTGATAGTAGCTGCTCATGGAAACCTTTGAGGAAGGGGGGGGGGTGATAAGGACATTGAGCCCTAATCCTACCAACTTGCCTTAGCTAACCTTAGCAGTAAAGTACAAATGAACGATTATCCTCTTTCTGTGTCAAAGGTGAATACACAAAACGCAGACAAAGCAGAGGGTCAGGATAACAAGATTAAAAAGAAAGGAAAAAACACTAGCACGCTTAACAGAGACTAATGACAAGCAATGGAATCTGGGCAAGAGAACTGTTTCTGTGGAGCCTCATTTAAGAATCTCGAAAGACAGGACTAGCCAGATATCCCTCCGGGAAGGACCCAATCATGGGGTGGCTCCTGTAGGGAAACCGCCAAAACCACCATATTAAGTGGCCCTATAACTTAATGGCCCTATAAGTTAATATAAGCCACCCCTTGGCTGGGTCCTTCCTGGAGGGATTTCTGGCTAGTCCTGTGTTTTGAGACTCTTAAATAAGGCTCCACGGGCTCTTTTTTGCATATTAATGTTTCCCAGGAGCAATGCACCTAGGACTTCACTGCATTGAGAGCTTGATCCAGCAGCCAGCAGTGTAATCTTTGGCTGGTCTCCCTGAGATCAGCGATCTGTTTCTCAAGAAAACTGTATATGAGATGTCACGTGCCATGCAAGGGCACGATTGGACCAGCCACACAGAACACAGACTGGCGAGGAAAGGAATGACTGGGGGAGGCAACTGTCCATCACCACTCAGACTAAACATCTGCAGCCTGGAATAAGGCTAGCTGAAACCCAGATGGGACCACGCTGAGGTCTGAATAGGCATGCACATGACAGATGCCTTTTCTATCTCATTGCAGAGGACTGTCTGCATTATAAATTTTCCTACAGTAAGGCTACGTGTACACAGAGCAAAAGTGGCAGAATTCCACGGCAGAGAATGCGGACAGCCTCCCTGTCATAATGACAGTCTATGGGAGGCTCGCGCACCTCCTCTCTCCACACTGAAGAATGAACATGTTCATTCTTCAGCGTTGGGAGAAAAGGTGCATTTTGACACTGAATCCGACTCAAATTTCGCGCATATTCCTCAGTGTGAACATACCCTAACTGATCAGAACTGTCATGGGAAAAACATCCTCCTACACATGCAGTGTTTCGTTATGTAGTTTTATTTTTCTCCACAAAAAATTCATAAAGGTACTTTGTACAAGTACATTGTATGTACCGTAAAAATGGTCTGTACCGTAAAAAAATACAACTTGGCTTCACCACTCAATTCATTTGTTTTACATCGAGCTATGGGTGGGTGATTAATCAAATTAAGTTGATTTTATTCACCCCTAGGGGGCTGATGATTTCAATTTTTTTATTTAACATTTGAGGAGAAAAAAAAAAAACAACTCCTGCGCCATCCATTGTGGAGGATGGCAGTGCAGGAGCAATGGAACGATGAAGCATAAATGCACTGTCCAGCTACTTATTTATCTGCGGTGTGTAAGTGACATACAGTTCCCTTCCTGCTGCAAAACAGAAAGGGTTAAAGAGCAGAATTTGTCTCTGGCCTCAAGAGGCCGCTGTCTCCTTCAGCTCCCTGGCGCAAGAATGATAGAAGAGTAGTCCGTTGACAGGTCAGAAACCAGGTATGTGTGTTTTTTTTTTTTTTTGGGGGGGGGGGGGGGGTGTGTACAGGGGAGGTTGTTTACTATTAAGGGGGGCTAGCTACTAGAGTGACCACCTACATGGAGGATAGGTTCATGGGTGATTATTCTTACTGGGTAGGTAGCAGCTCGGGTGGGAGGGGTCTACCAACATGGATGCAAACAAGGGTCTGACTGCTCTATGGATGCACAGAGATGACCTTCTTTACTATATGGGGGGCAAAGAGGGGCTTGTCTACTATATGGGGGCACAGAATAGCCATTAAAATAGTATTAAAGGTGCCTGCAAGTGGAAAAATGTTTATTTAGCAAAAAAAAAAAGAAGAGAAAATCTTAATTTAAATCATAAATCGCGATTTTATTCATAAATCATAAATCTGGATTTTATTTTTTGCCCATAGCCCCCAGCCCTACATTGAGCCTACTATAGGTTTATGAGCCTGTTGCTTACACATTTATATGTTATCTGCCGTTCACTTGACCTATTAACAGCAAATAGCTTTGTATTTTTTATATAGGCATATTTTTTAGAGTATTTTCATGTCTTGTAATGTCTGTAACATTTAGAGTCGCTAACAATTGAACTCAAGGTCGATGTGTATCCATGTACTTAGCTCTTCGGCTGTGGCCTTGTAGCAGACACGTCTACCCGTGTAAGTGATTTTGTTGAATACCACCGGTTGCTGCCATTGACCGTAATAGTTTGCCATTGAAAAGACTTTTTAGTTCCATACTACATATCACATTATTGGTAATACTCTATTTGCACTGTCTAGGAGGTAACAAATAATAATATATAAATTATATATTATTATTGTTACCACCCAGACAGTGCAAATATTAATACATAATATAATATAATAAAAATAATCAGATTGTTATCAGAGTAGGAAAGAACATTAAAAAAAAATACAGCTTTAAATACAAAATCCACTGTACCAAAAACTCTGAAGAATTGTAGTGCGCGGCTCTAATCCTGGGCTTTATTAAATCATATCGTAGGGCTATTTTCTGCTAAAGCTTTCGTATGGTAAAGAAGTCATTATGCTTTGTTGGAAAGCTCTCCTCACCTAAAGGTCACGTGCACATGGCCGACTGTGCTTCTACTATTCTCATACTCACAAAGAGGAGGAGAGAGTCTCGTATGGAGATCATTGACCTCTGTGCAGTAACACAGAACTAATGCGTACAGGGGGAGCTTGTATGCATCTAAGCCCACCATGTGTTGGGAAGTCCATTACTATATAGAGCGCAATAGTTCTTCCTTTTTTTTTTTTTTTTTAAGAATGTGTTATGAAATGTGTGTCCTTATTGAGAAAAAGGCTAAAACTTATATAAAGAATTTTTGTATTTTTAGATATCCATTCTGTTAGGGCTGCGGCAGCGTCCAGTGCTCTGGGCCCCCACTCATCCTGCCCTTCTGCCCACATGTATGCCGGGGCCCCACACCTCCTCCTCTTTGGCCCCCAGGGGTGCCTCACTGATCCACGATCCTGCATCCCAGCCGGCGTGTGCGTCACTGCCTCCTATGGCACGCACGCAAACCGGCTGTCAAAGATTTAAAGGGACTGTATGTCCCTAATTGGTCATGTTCTACTTACACCTCCCTATAAATCCCAGCCTGCCCTGACCCTAGTGTTGGAGTCTTTGCATGTTTCTAATAAAGTGTGTGATCCCAAGTCCTGCTGTGTTCCAGCTTTCCTGCCTACCTGTCTCCAGCTGCACCTCGCCCGCCACCACTAGCAAGCCAAGCCAGGGGTAGCAACCTGGGGGTTCCCTGCCGCAGCAAGTCCACCCTGCCTTGCAGTCACCACTGGTGAAGACCAGCCCCCCCTTAGACTCCGCTTCCTGGTGTGGCTTACATAATCGCTAGTGGTGGTAAAACGGATCCATGTCTCCAGTTGTTACACATTCCATGATGGCGGTTCTTGTAAATTGTATTTTTCAAGGTACAAATGTGTTAAATGAAACAATACTGATGGAAATATGTATTGGGCATTAAAGAAATCAGAATAGTCACAAATAAATGAGAGTAGCACTGTTAGGAATGTGACTTTGCACTCCTTGGTCCATGTCGGGCGGTCGAGGAAGCGCTGAGTTTCTGTCTGTTTTTTTTTTCTTCTCTGAATTCTGTCTGAAATTTCCAGCCACACCTGCCTTGCCTGTCAGACTTCTGGCAGTGCAGGGGTTACTGCACTGCTAGATTTGCTCAGATGAGCTTAGTGCTGGGATCATAGTTGGTCCAATCAGCTGCTGGACCCAGTCTTTGATTCTGGGTAAATAGCAGCAGACTCTTCTTTTCCCTGCTGACTATTAGAGTTTACTTGCCTGCTCAGCTTCCTATCCCTTCTCTCTGTTCTCTGTGTTTCTGACCTCTATCGCCTACCTCGACTTTGCTTATTGCCGCCAGCCCTGACCTTTTGTATCGTACCCCGACTATCCACCTGCTTATTGTATTTGTACTGTGCCGCTCGACTGTTGCTGACTTGGTTTGTCTGACTTCTCTTATTGTGTTCGTTTGTCTGTCAGTGTTTTGTGTTCCACATATCAAGAGTAGGGAACGCCTTTGTGGTTGTCCGCGGCTGTTGAGGCAACTAGGCAGGGACAGTGGGCAGGACTAGTCAGGGCTCACTGTCCTTGTTTGTGTAAGCTATTTTTCCTCTCCTGACAAGCACATTCACAAGATAAGATTGAAATGTAATATAACCAGGTTGACCAGGTGACCATTCAACAGAAGAATGGGAATGTTGTCCAAAAGTTCCCATACAGTTTATACTAAAGGATATGTATATGTAAGAGTGTATGGAGGCCTCCGGACTCTTCACTGATAGATAAATCACTCAGACAAAGTGATCACTGATTTCGGGGAAAAGACACTGTTGTCTGCTTGTTTTGCTTCAGTGGTCTACTAGCCATTGCGTTTGCTATCTTAAATCATACTCCACACTGATTAGGGGCAACACCTCAAAACAGCTGTCTGTGGATGGATACCTGGGTTTGGTATTTCTCTTGTCATATCCTTAGTCTTGAGACTTGAGTTGGGTATTGACTTAAAAGGCGACCTATCATGGTGGTTTTGGTGGTCTTCTTACAGGAGCCACCCATTTGCTTGGTTTTCCTTCCCTGGAGGTATATCTCGCTATTCCTGTGTTTTGAGACTTGTTAATGTTTACATTGCATATTTACAGATAGGGGATTTCGGTGGAGAGAAGGGTTAGTCATGCTGGATTTTTGTAGCCTGACCCTTTTATCCTTCGAAGGATAAGCTGGCACTAGAGAAGGCTGGTTGCAGATTAGCCCTCACCATAGAAAACATATGAACCTTTGGCTTCATGTGTATAGGAAGTCTGGCAAGTGTAACTATAAGTCAGGGCACCCTCAAGAAAACGCAATAACTGGAACACTGAGAAGGTAATCTCGGCCGTCTTCAGAACTTCCTGCGATGACTTACATGGCTCTGAGAAACTGGTGATAGTGAGGCATATAGTTATATCTGCAGCAGTAGTGGAGGGATCCTGAGTTCTATGATATTGGAATAGTCACTAGAGTTCTACCTAGTTTTAAAGTCCACAAAAACGATACTGGATTTGTGAAGGGTCTGGATACTTATCGTGTTTGACATGATGTGACTTTCCCACTCTCAGCTAGGCCTTGGCCTTATTCCTGTTCTCATTGGGTTCACTAGACAGTTGAAGAGAACATGTCTTTTCTCCCCACATTGGAGACGTAGCTAACTAAGTCAAACGATGACCAATTTCTTCCTAAGAACCAGCTCAACAAACTAGATGCCTGGGGAAAGACAAACATCGATACCATCCGCTCTGCCCATACTGCTGTATGACATGATGCCGATAGCTTATGTAGCATTTTCATGGTGACAGGCTCCTATTAAAGTGGTACTAGATTCCACTGCTGGGCTGGGCGACCCCAGTTCCCCCGAGACATCTATGGTGGTAGTAATTACTTCATAGACGTCAGTCATGGGTGTAATATAAACATTTTCATACCATTATTTTTTCCAGTTGGTCTTGACTCAATAAACACAAGAGCGTAGACGCGGAAACGGTTTGAATTATATTGTTTGTTTTTTAGCTTCATTTTCAAGGTACTTTTAAAACCTAAGTGTTGTGGGCCCAGTAGATTACCGTGCAACATGTGGAGAGCTAAATCACAAAACAGAAAGGTAAGCATCGGTGTGCAGAGCCTCCATATGTTTGTTTGAAGGTGTTTCTCAACACTGCGCCTTTGAGGGCTATATAACTCTGCAGAGAACATTTAACCTGTAGTAAAATAGTAGACCTAGATTTGACTTTCATTCGTGCAGGCATTCCCTCTCCTGGATTCTGCTGTTATCAGCAAATGTCTTATCCATTATGCTAGAAGTTACTTGGCCTCTGCTATAATCTCCTATCTTGTGCTTACAGGCTAAAGATGTAAATTTGGCTGACAATAGATAATAACTTTTTCACTTCAACTTCAACAGATTACTCCGAACTGTTGCGCTCACCTGGGTATGACTTGAGCTGCGTATCAACATGATTTATGAATTCAGGGATGTAGAGAATATTCTGGAATTTAAGCAACACATAAAAAAATAGTCCCCCCCCCCCTTAATTTTTTTTTTTTTTTTTTTTTAATCGTATATTACACCAACAAAGTTAAAAGCAGTTACAATCCTTTAAAACAACAGAGAAGCGTATAAACCTCCTTCCCAACCTGGTAAACTTCCATTTTTCACTTTATGTCCATCTTTTTTCCCCATCTCCTCCCCACCATTTTTATTTTTCTGTCTTCCACGTGGGGCTTATTTTGTTTAGGGCATTTGTACTTTTTATTGGCACTTTTCATTTTGCCATATAATTTAATAAGAAAACTGAAAAAAAGTACTTGGGGTGATATTGAACAAAAAAAGCCTCGATCAGTTCTCTTTATATTTTAAGAGAGAAGCTAAAAAATGACAGGAAGGCAGTGGAGTGCTGGAACATAATAAACAAAGTATACTTACCCATCCTTGTGCTCCCTTATCGCTGCTCCGGTCGACATCTGGATATGTCACATACACAGTTCCTCTAGCTGCGACGTTGCGGTCCTGCTGATGGATTGCCCGCTTAGCCAGTCAGTGACAGTGCTGGTGTCCCTCCCCAGCCACTGACTGACAAGACAAGACATCTCCTGATTGGACTGTAGAGCTGTTAAGCATAGATGACTGGTGTGGCCAGGAAGCCCGCCTCCTGGACACTTGCCGCAACTCAGAGATTAACATTTTTAGTGTCTAACACCCCTCCCCTACCTCTATGCACTAAGGAGCGACTGCATATCCTGCAGCACTTCCTTTGCACGCCCTAGATTACCGGTGCCCAGTATGGTAATCTGTAGTCTCCTAGTGCACTGCAGATATACACTGACATGGCCCGGTGACAACACCTGCAATGCAGATGTCGCTCAACATACCTGCACATAATAATCGGGGGTATGCTGCCTATGAAGAGAGCAATTTTGAAAGTAAATATCCTGCAGAACTCCCTTTGCAGGCTCCACCTTTCCAAGTTACAGGCTGCTGGGTATAGTAATCTGTATTCTTCCGGTGCACTGCAGATATATGCTGACATGGCCCGGCGACAACACCTGCAGTGCAGACTTTGCTCGACATACCTGCATATAATAATCGGAGCTGTACTGCCCGTAAAAAAAGCCATTTCGATATAAAATATTCTGCCCGGACTCTCTGTTTTATGCAATTTCTGCTCTTCCATTTTCGGATTATGTATGATTTATGGCTACTATGGATTACAGCATCATTATTCCCCACTCATCCTCGGTAGGTTTTCTAGCCCACTCGCTGCAGCTGTGTGTGCACCAGCATGTGGCATCGGCCTCTGCAAGTTAATATTCTGCCAGCGTTTGCTCTTAGCGTGTCATGTTTTTGACGTGCGGTAGACTGTGCAGTAGGATTGCAGGCTGCTCCCCAAAGCTTCAAGTCTGATACCACTTACGTGTCTCAGTAGGGTTCAGACAGCTTTTGTTTTTCAGATCAGAGCCTGATGTACAAGGAGTGGGAGGGTGAAAAGTGTGAGGCTTTGACACGCCGTGTTGAGAGACAGTCTGTACTACCTCCTTTTTTCCCCACTTTTATTTTTTTTCTTGTCGTCTCCAGGGGCTGCTAGTTGCAAACCCGCAGATTTTGTTCAGTATCGGATTTAAAGGTTTTTCCGGATCCCCGGTATATTTAGATTTTTTTTCCCCGTGACCTCTGCTTATAAAATGTATTGCAAAATATTCTCACAACATTAAAGAAGCAGTTCCGTTTTTTTTTTTTTGGCCTCCCGGGTAGCCGCTGTCATGTATACTTACAGAAGATCGGTGTCCCGTTCCCGTCGGTCAATTCCCGTCCCGCGGTGCCGTTCAAATCGGGCGCGCTCACGTCCGCCGGCTGCTGTGAGTCCGCTTCTCTGACCAGTGATTATACGCCGGAAGTCACCCGCTTCCATGCATTCGCTATAGAAGCGCGTGACTTCCGGCGTTCAAATGACAAGGGTGAGAAGAGGAGTCACAGCACTGGCGGACGTGAGCGCGCCCGATTTGAACGGCACCGCGGGACGGGAACTGACCGACGGGAACGGGACACCGATCATCTTCTGTAAGTATACATGACAGTGGCTACCCGGGGGCCGAAAAAAAAAAACTGAACTGCTTCTTTAAGGCTGGGTTCACACACAGTATATTTCAGGCAGTATTTGGTCCTCATGTCAGGTCCTCATAGCAACCAAAACCAGGAGTGGATTGAAAACACAGAAAGGATCTGTTCACACAATGGTGAAATTGAGTGGATGGCCGCCATATAATGGCAAATATTTGCTGTTATCTTAAAACAACGGCTGTTATATTGAAATAATGGCCGTTATTTACTGTTATATGGCGGCCATCCACTCAATTTCAACGTTGTGTGAACAGAGCCTTTCTGTGTTTTTAATCCACTCCTGGTTTTGGTTGCTATGAGGACCTGACATGAGGACCAAATACTGCCTGAAATATACTGTGTGTGAACCCAGCCTAAAGGTAAACTATAGAAATTACACATCAGACTTTAATCCCTGTCCAGAATGTGTAGTCTGATAGATCCCAGCACTGCATTCTGGGTAACAGCTTAATTTGCACCATCTCCTCAAAGCCCCTATTCTACGGGCCGACTGTGAGGAGCAAACGAGCGCTGCCACCGCTATTACACACAGCGGCAGTAAGCGGGTGAGTGCGGGAAGGGCCGCGGGGAGCTGCAGAGGGGCTGCCCGGGAGATCACTAGAACGTTTGGGCAGCCCATAGGGGATAGCGGCTGTCTGCTGCCGCCACTCTTACTCCACAGAGCGACAGCAGCAGATCACTGCTATTACAGTCGTTTGTTTTTCAACATGTTTGAAACATAAACGACTGCAATGATCAACCGACATGAACGATGTCGGCTGATCGTTGACTTCTATTCCACGGGATGATTACCGGACGAATACGGGTGATAATTGTTCCATGGAATAGGGCTTTATGACCTAAGGCCTCATTCACACATCCGTAGTGCAGGGCTGTAATTATGCCTCCATAGTGGACTGCAATTCACGGACCTCTGTTGAAGGCAGTGATCCGCAGCACGGATCACAGCCCCGTACACACATGTGAACCCTTTAAATGGGTATAGTAATGAGGATGTGTGAGTAAGGCCTTAGGGGTTGAGGTCACTTTGACATGGAAGCGAATACCAGTGTTTATTCTCTATGGTTTTTGTATCTTGGCTTTATCACTGTGTTTACTGCTGTGTTGTGACATCACATTATTTACTATGACATCATCCTATACAAGATCCCTAAACTATGACTGGACAGTGTTTATTATGCACAAACTGCGACATCACAATCTTCAAACCAATACTGAGTTCTCTTGACTTAAAGGGGTTGTTTTTCTTTCAAATCAACTGGTGTCAGAAAGTTATGTGAATTTGTAATCTACTTCTATTTAAAAAAATAAATCTTCCAATCTTCCAGTACTTATTAGCTGCTGTATGTCCTGCAGGAAGTGGTGTATTCTTTCCAGCCTGACACAGTGCTCTCTGCTGCTATCTCTGTCCATGTCAGGAACTGTCCAGATCAGTAGCAAATCCTCATAGAAAACCTCTCCCACTCTGGACATTTCCTGTCACGGACAGAGGGGGCAGCAGAGAGCACTGTGTCAGACTTAAGAGAATACACCATTTCCTGCAGGGCATACAGCAGCTAATAAGTACTGGAAGACTGAAGATTTTTAAATAGAAGTAAATTACAAATCTATATAAAGATTTGTAATTTAAAGAAAAAAAATTACTGGAGTACCCCTTTAAGTATTGACATTACTGTTTTCACCATTGCCCTTATGCTTATGTTTTTTTTATCTCTGTAGTGGGAAATCATTGTTTGCATTATCTGTGTTTAGGTGCACAGGTTGCACTTTCTTTTGAGGTGAGCAAAAATTTTGCATTGGGCCCTAGCAAAGTATGCTTTATTTTCTTACCTTGCCAGTCTAAAAGTAAGGCTGGGTTCACACCCAACATTGGAGGCTTCGCAGGGTGCCTCCATCATAGGTTCCGGCCAAAGTACCTGACAAAATATGACCGCATGATGCACTGTTTTGTCTGATGAAATAGTGGACACCATATAGGAAACCCAGTGGACCCAATTGAAGTCAGTGTGGTTTGTTGTACCTCGTTGTTGTCCGGCATGCAGTTCTGGCGTAGTCTCTTGGGCATCGTCGGCGTCCAGCATGCAACAAACCCACCATTTTTCCCATTATTCTCTTCCAGTGACAGATCAGAACAATGGAACAAACAATGCAGATAGGAACCCATGCTAATATAGCGTATAAGTAAAGGACATTACAGCAGGAGCTACTGCAGCATCCCTGAATCACAGGTGGTAGTACAGAACCACTAAATGGGTGCCCCTTGAACTCAGTTTAATGTTTCTTGAAGCCACACTTACATGGAGTGCCCCCTGTCAATAACAGCTGAACATGAGGACTCCCATCAGCAAGACATGAACCCTTGAGATCAGCTTCTGGCAGAGGGACCCTCCGATAAGAGCTTCTTCAATCAGTCTGCAGCCGGGTGAATAGAAACTTTGGCAGAAATCTCGGCTCTGATGCACCTGTACCCACATTATAACATATACTATTATTAGGTAAGACTTAGTAGACCACATTTTTAGTCTAACAGAATAAAAATTTACTTTTGGAAATGGAATATACGGCCATAGTTGTTTTTTTGGGGGTTTTTTTTTGGCATTATCTCTGTGCCCCCTGGTTACCCAAGTCTTTAATCCGAATTGAGCAATAGTTTATATGAACTGTCACTGCCATTTGTAAAAACTTTTCCCATGCCTGACAGATGTGTCAGAAGTTTGGATCAGTGGGGGTCTGGGTGCTGGGACCTCCACGATCACTAGAATGAGCAGGGAGAAGCACTCAGCTAAGCTGCTCTCTTTACATCTCTTTCATTACTGCAGAAAATGGGCTTCATACAAGTAGTGTTGAGCGGAGTTGCCAAACTGTTCTCATTCGGCAGCCGTCTCCTAACCCGAATACTCGGCATTTGACTACCGGCATCAGCCATAGGCTTTGTCTATGTTTTCCTGGTGGCCTTTGGGCAGCATCCAGCTTCTCAAAATTCCAATAGTTAGATGCCAAGCATTCGGGTTTGAAGAACGTTGCAGTACGTGGACAGTTTGGCAACTTCGCTCAACACTATATACAACCCGTATTATCCAGCAAAGAGACAGACAGGGAGCTCAGCTCATCTTTCCTCTTGTTCTACCGATTTTTTTTTTGACTGGTCAAAACCTATGACACGTCCAAAAATATATATTTTTCTTTAATGGTGGTAACAAGGATCGGACACTTCTGTCTAACTCTTTATATACTGGTTTACTTTGTGCTAGAAGCTTTTGTGCAAATTCTGGTCCATTATCAGCATGTGGCGCGTTTTAAGCCTTATTCTTTTGTGATGAAATTATGCCTCCTAACATAGCCACACTTTTGATCAGCGCTATGGAAAATTGCAAGCAACTATCGAAAAATCGTTTGTATATCGTTGATTTAGATCTGAACCTAAGATTATCGTTAATCGTTCGCTGTAATTCCACATTCGTTTGCGCAAGTTCCGCATTTGTTCACTCATTATTAAATGTAATTGCACATTGTTCATTGTTTTGCTGAGATCAGAAGGAATAAATGATCATAGTAACGATCACAATAACGATCGTAGTAATGATCGTAACTAACGATTATCATTCTGTGTAATATGGTGAATGATTTCAGGTTAAAGATAAACAATCTCGTTTGCGATCGTTAGTCGTTAATTGTTAAAAATTGCTCAGTGTAATAGGACCCTTAGGGAATTGGCAACAACTGCTCAGTTTCTTTGCAGCGCCACCACAGGTCACACAATGCATCATACAGTCCCTCACATCAGTGGACTGCCATTGTGCATGGACGCGTCAGTCCTCCAGTGTGGGAGACGCTCTTTGCTCTGGTCTGTAGAAATAATGGTCCTGATTTGGGACCCCTGTTCATACTCCACATATAACCCCCCTTCTTTGCACTATAACCTTGGCAGCAGTGAATTTCAGAACTTACATCATATAACAAGGAGGCGGCGTTGGGGGAGGGGGGGACAGACAGTTTCGGGGATGTTTTTCAGAAATGTTTGTTAATTAAAGCAGAGAAAGAAAACCCACTACAAAGGGAAACATTAAATTGGAAGCAACTCTCTAGAGAGCCGAGAAAATCCTGCATCCTCTGATTATGTTTTTCTATTCCGAAATCTTTAATTTTAGGAATAACACAAGTAATGTGGAATATGTTTCTTTTTATATTGGTGCCAAGTTCCATATATTTACATGAAGTAGCAATTAAAATGGGGTTAATCAGTTTTTAATAGAACGTTTCTCGCTGCCGGCAGAGAAGTTTTCTCAGCAAAACCCAACTTGGTTGATATTGGAATGGGTGAGGCGTATGGGGGGGATGGTGAGCCGGTACGATGGTGATGCAGATTACCTACTGGTGGCAGGTTTAGTGGCTGCTTAACCCAAGGTCATAAAATGCAGTCCTGTTTTTTAATATCTTTTTATATTAAATTGCTATGCTTTAAAGGAGAATGTAGAAATAATTCTCCATTTGAAATATGTTTAATTTCACATAATGCATCAGTTTAGACCTTGTTTTCTTAATGACTCAGCCCCTCTAAAGGAGAACGCTATTAAAAAAAAAAAAAATAAAATAAAAAAATATATATATATACAGTGCAGTCAGGGGATTGGGGGGGAAACATAATCAAGAATGTACACTTACCAGTCTGTGGTGCACCCCTGTGTCCCTGCCTGCGCCCCCCCCCCCCCCTGCATCCTCCTGCAATGACATGACCCAACTGATAGATGTCCCCTCAGCCAGTCAGTGACTGGGGTGGGACACTGCTTCAGTCACTTATTGGCTGTGCAGGTACTTTCCCCTGGACCGTGATGTACCAGGATGTCCAAATTCTTTACATGTCTGGATCAGGTACAAGTTTTATAGTTTGTTTGATCTCCAAATACATGCAAGCAACGTTTCGACCTCGTAGAGTCTTTGTAAAGATTGCTGAAGGGGTCGAAATATTGCTCAAATGTATTTGGGAATCTAAAAAATGTTAACCCTTGTTCCCCTTTGAATGCTGTTGGACACTTTCAACTTTATATGCCTATAAATCCTTCTCCTGCCAAAGTTGGCTCCTCTGTCTGCCTACGCTGGTATACTTGGACCAATGGATTACTATTTTGGGGCTGTTTTGGTATGTCCTGATGAAATGTCAAAAGTTTGTGTAAATGCCAGTAACACTATAATGTGTACACTGGGAAAAATTTACACGAGACTATAACAAGGGATATACAGTGGTACCCATCATCCGTCATCCACATTTTATGTAAAGTATACTCCTATCTATCTATCTATCTATCTATCTATCTATCTATCTATCTATCTATCTATCTATCTCTTCATCTCATACTGTTGTATGGAAGAGTGTAGTCTACTCTGCTGCCCTATGCTTTTCTTGAGGTTACTAACCCCAACATGTTTTTCGCTATTGCTTCTTCCAGGGGGAAACACGTTGGGGTCGGTGCTCTGCGGTTTGTTGGTACATCTTTACATTGTTTAGTTCCCTCTGGTACTGTCTCTGCTTTCCCCTTTATGCTTTATAGGTCATATAATATCATTCACTATGCACTTTATTGGTTGAGGTGATGTAGTACCATACAGTGAATACTTTTACCTTACTTATATGAAGTAAGAATATTTATGTGTCATAGTAGTTAACATCTGCACTGCACCTATTTCTTTGTAGGTATCACATTTATGCCTTTTTAATGTGTTTTCATAAATTGTTATAGACTAATAAAGTATACTAATGTTTTTAGCTAAATTTGTTTGTGCACATAAAAAAAAAAAAAAGCGGGATGGGGGGGCATTGTTCTAATTGTGTGCTATAGACTGTATATCTATTTGCCCCCTATTTTTAGGTTTTCGTCTCCATTTTATTAGGTAACAAAGAAATTAAAGCAATACTGTACTGGCATGTAGCCACCCCAAGACAGCTGGTACTGTGTTGTACAGGTCTTCACATCGCATCCAGTTTGGGGTTGGCCTTCCTCCGGGGGTTGGTATTTTGGAGCAGCCTCTCTCTTCCTGCCTCTATCCAGCCTACTTTAGGGGTAGCTACAAGCTGATACAGATTCACTTTAAAACATGTGATGTTTCAGTATTTTTTTTCTGTTGCCCTACCCCAAAAATAAGCTTCATTTTGCAGGCTTTTTGATGTAGTCTTCAAGTGTAAAGCCCTATTCCAAAAATAAGCCCTAGTTGCAGTCAACTGACCACATCCCATCAGCCAGACTTGTCGTGCTCTGCCCCACCTGCTCAACACAGGCTGCAGGGGAGACAGGAGGGGTAAGAAGCTGCACAGTAGGAGACATATATCGAGGGAGGAAAGTATAAAGTATGGGGACCACCTGCAGCGGAGGAATGTATACAGTACAGGGGAACAACTACAGAGAGAGGAGGGAGGTATACAGTATGGGGAAAGAACTACTGAAAAGAGATAGGGTATAAAATATGGAAACTACCTGCAGAGGGGGAGGGAGGTATACAGTATGGGGAACTTACTGTATAGGAGCCTAACAGTGGGACATACAGTATGGCAGCTAACTACCGTATAGAGTTGAACTACAGTGTAAGTGTGGTGTCCAGCATACAATACATTATGCTGGTTAGTGCTTAATCCACATTTTGATGACTTCCTAGTAAGATATTGATCATTGTACTCTGTGGTAGTCCTGTGGCCTGCTTAAGGCTTAAAGAATACCCTCAGATTTTCTCAAAACTGAGCAGAGCACCTACAGTAAATCATAGTAGAAGTGTTCTCTCCAGATTTGTGCTTTGATGTATTACCCGTGTACTTTGCTTAACTTTGCTTTTGTCTTAGTAACTATTTCTGTCTTGTGTGTAGGCGCGAGCTCTCACTGCCCAGACAGCAGAAACAGATGCTATCCGATTCCTTGTTGGAACGCAGTCTCTCCGATACGATAACCAGGTCAGTCACCAAAAATTACAGTAAACATTTGTGTGCATTGTTTCATAGATTTAAAGAAGTACTCTTGCCAAAATCTTTTTCTTTCAAATCAACTGGTTTCAGAAAGTTATATAAATTTGTGTAATTTACTTCTATTTAAAAATCTCAGGTCTTCCCATACTTATCAGCTGCCGTATTTCCTGCAGGAAGTGGTGTATTATTTTTAATCTGACACAGTGCTCCCTGCTGCCACCTCTGTCCATGTCAGGAACTGGCCAGAGCAGTAGCAAATCCCCATAGAAAACCTCTCTTGCTCTGGACAGTTCCTGACATGGACAGAGGTGGCAGCAGAGAGCACTGTGTTAGATTGAAAAGAATTCACCACTTCCTGCAGACATGCAGCAGCTGATAAGTACTAGAGGACTTGAGATTTTTAAATAGAAGTAAATTAAAAATCTATATAACTATCTAAAACCAATTGATTTGAAAGAAAACATTTTTTGCCACAGAGCCCCTTTAAAACTTCCTTACCTGTGCTATAGGAATGGGTTGCATTGGCCATAATCACTAGACAAGCTTCAAATACAGTGGCGCAGTACTTTTAGATATCTCTTAAATATCCTTGGTTGTAGATATTCAATCACAGATACAGGAGTTCTCCATCCTATACCCTTTTAGGGTATAAACCCACACGCCGTATAAGCAGCGTATTTACTGCTGCGATACGCAGCAAATACGCAGCAAAAACGCAGCAGATTATATCTAAATAACTGAACACAACATCAAATCTGTACCAACAAATCTGCTGCGTATTTGCTGCGTATTTGTTGCGTATCTGCTGTGTATACGGTGTGTGGGTTTGTACCCTTAAGTCTCACCTTTTTGGCCAACCTGCTGTCCATGTGATCTAGGTCTAGGCCAGAGGTTCCTAATCTTCTTTACTGCATCTAACTTCAATAGATGGTTGGGAACCACTTCATCACACAAACTCTGAAATGGGGAGTAACAGGAAATTGTGAAATATTTAACATTTTAGTGTCAAATTCGCACTAGTTTTATTGTAGTTTGGTGGTTTGGGTACAATTACAACAATGTCAATTGCCGGTACATTAAGAGTATAAACCCACACACTGTATATGCAGCGTATTTATTGCTGCGATACGCAGCAAACTCGCAGCAAACTCGCAGCAAACTCGCAGCAAACTCACAGCAAACTCGCAGCAAACTCGCAGCAAACTCACAGCAAACTCACAGCAAACTCGCAGCAAACTCACAGCAAACTCGCAGCAAACTCACAGCAAACTCGCAGCAAACTCGCAGCAAACTCACAGCAAACTCACAGCAAACTCGCAGCAAACTCGCAGCAAACTCGCAGCAAACTCACAGCAAACTCGCAGCAAACTCGCAGCAAACTCACAGCAAACTCACAGCAAACTCGCAGCAAACTCACAGCAAACTCGCAGCAAACTCGCAGCAAACTCACAGCAAACTCACAGCAAACTCGCAGCAAACTCACAGCAAACTCGCAGCAGATTAGATCTAAATAACTGAACACAGCATCAAATCAGTACCAACAAATCTGCTGCGTATTTGTTGTGTATCTGCTGCGTATACGGTGTGTGGGTTTATACCCTAAAGGAGGTTATCTGAGGAGCAGGAAAGGTCCTACCTGTATGGCTCCTTGACGCTTCATCTTGTCTTGGACTTAGCTTTCTTGGTATTATACTTTATGAGATAAGAAGAGGATAGGAGCATGTCAGTAGCATTGTCTGTGGTTAGGACTTTTTCTGCACCCTGTGTAACCCCATAAATTGTAACCCAGGATTCCTATAGCAAGCCACTTAAAATAATACTGTCACCCTCCCTAGTATCAATTCATTCCATCTGCGGGGCTTCACACAGTTGGGTCCCATCCCCCCGCCTTGGTGACACCATCCCCCGATGAAAGGAAGCCATTTTAGAGCAGAAAGACACAGACAAGTGTTACTCAGGTGTATATCGAATGTGCACCATCTAAGCTTGTGGATGGTGCGGAGAATAGCACATAGAGTAAGGAAGGATGACGGTATCATTTTAAAGAGGACCTGTGCCCCCCCCCCCCCCCCCCCCCCCGTGCCTGGGCAGAGCCCGGCCAACCCCCTGGTGGAGACCCTTATACTTGCCCCGTGCACGAAGTCCCGCTCCTGGACCCACTCCTACCGCCGAGATATCACCTTCGGAAGCCCAGCGCTTGCTCATCAGAGATGAGTCCGACGCTCGTAGAGAATGACTGGAGCCGTCATTCTCTATGAGCGTCAGACTCACCTCTGATGAGCGCATGCTGGGCTTCCGACTGTGATATCTCGGCGGTGGGAGCGGGTCCAGGAGCGGGACTTTGTGCACGGGGTAAGTATAAGGGTCTCCACCGGGGGTCGGCCAGGCTCTGCCCAAGCACGAGGGTTGACAGGTTCTGTTCCCTTTAACGCTTCTGAACCACTGGCTGGGGCCCATTAGTTTGCCATATTAATCTATGGATTCTGTCAAGCGTCTATCAAGACACCTCAAGAATGTTCTCCATAATTTACAGTTACCGAAAAACTTTGTCCACTCTCATCTGAAAACTAAACATAGAAATAACATTTAGCAATAGGAGTATTTAAAGGGAACCAATGACTTAAAAAATGTCTATTAGGCTAGGGAAATGTCCTGATACATCACCCAGCACTCTTCCCATACATGTCCCTATCCCCTGCGTCCCTGCAAAGTAAAAGTTGTATATTTTCATTTAGAAACTGGCTCTTCATATTTAAATTACCCCCAACTAGTCATCTGGACTGTGGGTCGTTGGCAAATAGTCACAGAACGTAGACGTGCCAACATGAGGGAAGGCGCGTCTCTGGATGATGTCACAGTACCGATGCTGTTTGAATAACCAAAATCGACATGATTACATCGCAGGACCGCCCAGGGGACAGTGACTACTTGAAAACGGCCCACTGGCCATATGGCTAGTTGGGGGTGATTTACATAAGGCGTACCAATTTATAAAAGTAAGTTTACAACTTTGCAAGGAAAAGAGGGGATAGGAACATGTATGGGAAGTGTGCTGGGTGATGTATCGGCACATTTCCCTAGCTAGGAAATAGGCATTCTTTATGGAATTGGTTCCCTTTACAAAAAAAGCTACTGATGTGTCCAGCCTCTTTAGTTAAGTGATGGAATGTGGTTTTTCATGACAGCTATCTATCACAGTATCCACACATCTTATCAAAGGATTCAAAAGGCCTGATTTACATAACCTGTGTCTCCTCTCATAGAGTTACACAGTGAGAGAAGATGTTGACCCCAAGTTGCTGTGAAAAGTGGGCAATCTCACAACAAATTACTAAGTAGTACTAAACATAATCAGGCAAACATCACAACACTATTGGTCCACACAGGTTGAAAATTATTTTCTTTCGGTTGTTTCTTGGGACATGGTCACATTTTCCCCATAAACATCAGATTTTGACCCGGCTGGCCTTAAAGGGGTTTTCCATTTTGAACATTGTTTACTTTTGAGAACGAGTCCCCTGAAAAAAAAAGCTGATAGCAAACTATCCCCCCTGCTGAGAATGCTAGTGATCAGCTATAATCTGTAAGGAAAAAGTGTTCAGTTATCCTGCAGCACTTGTATAGGTGTCCATGAAGCACAGTAGAGATTCACATGACTCTATTGTCTGTATAATGCCGGACAGGACAGTTACCACCAAGAGATGAAGGTCCATAACATAGGACGCTGGATAACCCCTTTAATATATAATTTTTGGTCAATCTTGATTGCATTTTTTCTTTGACTCTCAATCGTATCACATATTATTCCTTTTTTATTAAATAAAGGTAATAGATACTGAAAATATATAGAAAATATATTCTGTATTTTCCGGCGTATAAGACAACCCCCAACTTTATAGAGTTTGGGATATACTCGCCGTATAAGACTACTCCTCTTCCAATGTACATCAAATAAAAATTAATAAAAAAAAATCAGAAACAGTGAGATCTTAGAGGCAGAGAAGGAGGTACAGTAATACTGGTAGGATACAAGGGCCGGCCAGACGGGTGAAAGATGCGTTTTTTGGGCACAGCGCCACTTTACCGGTTCACTTTTTCCATACACCAGATGCCTGCAGCTTGTTCTGCCCTTCATATGGTCGCCGCAGATTCTTTAGTCGGGTTCTGAAGTTTTTTCAGCACCCACCCTATCAGACGACACCAGGCATATAAGACGACCCCTGACTTTTGAGAAGATTTTGCTGGATTAAAAAATAGTCTTAGGCTTGTTTCGCACTGCGATTTTGCAATCCGTTTAACGTATACGGTTTATGGAAAAAAAAAGGGTGCAAAAAACGGATGCAATCGTGTGTCATCCGTTTGGATCCGTTTTCCATTGACTTGAAATGGATGCGTTTTTTTTAACGTACAGAAAAGTAGTATCAACACTACTTTTCAGTACGTTAAAAAAAAAAACACATCCGTTTTTTGAAATAATGGAAGTCAAGGGAAAATGGATCCAAACGGATGCGTTTTTTTTTTTTTACGTACAGAAAAGTAGTGTTGACACTACTTTTCTGTACGTTAAAAAAACGCATCCATTTCAAGTTAATGGAAAACGGATCCAAACTGATGACACGCAATTGTGAACCAAGCCTTATACGAAGGAAAATATAAAATATATATATTATTTTATTTTTATTTATTTTTTTTAGAGATGAGCACAATTCAAGCATGCTCTGCATTGTTCAGCGTTTGATTACCGGTGGCTGAAGAAGTTGGAAAGTTGGATGCAGCCCTAGGCTATGTTCCCACAGCGTATATTTTCGTAAAACCATCATTATAGGAATATATGTTACCTTGCTTTCTATGGGATCCCAACTGGGAACTGGGATCCCTAGCGCCACAGCAAACAACTGACATGTCAGTTTTCTGCGGCCACTATTCATTGAATAGCGGCCGCAGAAAACCCTGTCAGTGCACATTATGCAGCGAGTGGCTCCGGCCGCACGCTCCATAATGTGCTGTGGGGAGTTCTGATGCAGGCGTGCACGGTTGCCCCCGCATCAGAACCCTGCGGCTGCAATGATCTTTTCAGAGACTGGCCGTTCCGTGACCTGGCCGGTCTCTTACATAGTCTGAACATACAGCATTATTCTATAGACTGTATCCATATTTTCCCAGACTCCCTAAAGCTACATCCAACTTCTTCAGCCACCGGAAATCAAATGCTGAATGAACGGACTCTAGGATGCTCGATTTGCGCTCATCTATCCTTTTTTTTTTTTTTTCCTATCTCCAGCTATTAGGTAACCGTTCTCTTTCTACTGTTTTATATATTTGTTAGAAGTTATTGTTCTTATGCATTTTAATGACTTTCCCAGTTGGGACAAATTAATGAATTCAGTTTCTATGTTCATCTGTTTTGTTCTTGTGTTTTGTTTTTTCTCTTCTCTTTTTCTAATGGGGGGGAGTCTCATAAATTTATGCTTCCATATGTCTAGATTCACGTTATAGACTTTGACGACGAGAATAATATCATCAATAAGAATGTGCTACTGCACCATGCAGGGGAAATCTGGCAAATCTGCGCTAGCCCAGCAGACAAAAATGTGCTCGCAACCTGCCACAACAAGAGTAAGTCTATCTCATTTGCATCGTAATGGAACCGCAGATGATGAATTGTATTAATTTAAATTATTCTTAAAAATGTATATGTGAGCGTATCAAGGAAAAGTCGAAAATTGCTCGAAATTGAAGATAAAAAATATGAAAAACTAGCATCTCGTCTTCTATAGTGGTGAATAGGAGGCCTATGAGGGATATTTTTTTGCTAAAGGCTGATAATGTAGTAGGAGTTGAAAGCTCACCCAGTGAATTATTTATTAACCACTTGTATTAATAATAATATTATTATTATTATTATTATTATTATTATTATTATTATTATTATAATATAACAAACTGTACCCTTTATTATGTCAGTATGTTATGGAAGTAAGAAAATACAAATGATGTAGAACCAGGCCTCA
Source organism: Dendropsophus ebraccatus (assembly GCF_027789765.1). Classification (NCBI taxonomy): domain Eukaryota; kingdom Metazoa; phylum Chordata; class Amphibia; order Anura; family Hylidae; genus Dendropsophus; species Dendropsophus ebraccatus. Next base: position 133,692,834 of record NC_091459.1, on the reverse strand, counting down.
CCTTTAGCCGTTACATTTTCTTGTTCCTAAAAATTCCTCCCAGTACTCAGATGCCCCCAGGATTTGAGGTTGGGAAGAAGAGTGGGACCAGTCAACAGTCGCACAAGAAATTTGTATAGGATTTGATCAAGATACCGAAGCTAAAACAGATGACCGATCCCCGTTAGATGTCAGTGGTTGGTGGAATCGGCAGTTTTGTAAGACGTAGACGTCTTGCAGACTAAAGAAAATCTGACAACCGAAGAGCTAGAATAGTGCAGTATACCAGAAAATCAAGAGCTAAAAACCCTTGTGCATAAATATTCTGATTACAGAGTGCTTGATCTGTAAAATATGAAATTACAGCAAACTCGCCTATGCCAAGCCGCCTGCAATCTATCCTGTTGCTTATGTTTCCTATGCTGATGACTCTCTCTTCCTGCTCTGCTGACAGCTCTCCAAACGCGCTACAGCCTAAGCGATAGGAGGCGAGAAATGGTAGATATTAAACCAAAACTATCAACTGGGGACCGGGACAGGATACACAGAAAAAATCCAGGTGGCAGTTCTCTCATGACATGAGCGGGGTACGGAACTCCCTGAAGTGGCCTTTACTGCATTGTAATACCCTTACCGTGCAGTCTATGGTACTTCTGGGAGTTCTGGGCACAACAGAGGAAGACCACACTCCTGCAGGATTTCTTCAGCATATCCAGATGCGGTCCGGAAGTAATAGGTACACTTTAAAGGGGTACTCTGGCGAAATTTATATAAATTTGTAATGTACTTCTATTTAAAAAACTTAAGTCTTCCAGTACTTATCAGTCCTGCAGGAAATGGTGTATTCTCTCCAGTCTGACACAGTGCTCTCTGCTGCCACTGCTGTCCATGTCAGGGACTGTCCAGAGCAGCAGCAAATCCCCATAGAAAACCTCTCCTGCTCTGAACAGTTCCTGACATGGACAGAAGTGGCAGCAGAGAGCACTGCGTCAGACTGGGAAGAGTACACCACTTCCTGCAGGACATACAGCAGCTCATAAGTATGAGGAGACTAAGGGTGCGTTCACACCTACAGAATCCGCAGCAGGTTGGATGGCCCAGATTTGTCATGCTTTGAATCTGCAACTTCAAATCTGCTGTGCATCCTGTACATGTGAACGAACCCTTAAAGCAAATGTACCATCAGGTACATTGTTTTAAGTTTTTTACATGAATGGATTGGTGCCGGCGCAGGGATGCCAATGGCTTCATCCTTTTTTTTTGTTTACATCCGGCACCTATTTCCCGCACATGGCGTCGGTCTATTCCAGGGCACCGGCCCGGCATGAAACAATAGAGCCGGGGGGCCGGGCCTGCCCCCAGTGTTTCACGCTGAGCCGGTGCCCAGGGGTAGACCGGCGCAGTGTGCTGGAATTGGCCGCTGTTTAAAAAAAAGACCGCAGCACCAGCATCCCCGAATGGTACATTCACGTTAAGATTTTTAAATAGACGTAAATTACAAATCTATCTAACTTTCTGAAACCAGTTGATTTGAAAGAAAAATATTTTTGCCGCAGTACCCTTTTAAGTATTTGTATAGAAGAACATACAGACCTGTGTTATTCTATAGTTTGGAGGAATATGTCTGGAGTGTACCCCTGAGCATTCCCCTGACCTTTATAGCAATACAGCAGCTTTGGCCACAATCAGCCTTTAAGTTTCCTACAGGGAAGCCGATGATTCCCCCAGTGGGTCCTCTCTCCTGTGTGTAGTTCTTACTCACTGGCAAGTTCTCAGTCAGCTTACAGCGAGCCTATCTTCTCCCTCGGCCCCCATTCTGAACTCACAGTGCTGACAAATGTGATGTCCTTACCGTATCAGCCTTCAACTAGAGGTATCTTTACCCAACAGAAAGATGAAAGAGTAATGGCTCTTAGGAGGAGGAGGAAAAATCTAAAATCGGCAGGACCCCATGGGTCTTGGTGAGCACACCATTATATACTATTCCATGCATGGTCATAGCTACGGTCATAGTCATAGTTATCAATGACGGTGAGAGCGTGCATTCATATGCATGAGACCGAAACGGGATCAGGTGTTATTTTCAGTAACTGTGGTCTTGGGCATCCAGTGGACACTGGCACAGGGCAAAGCAAAGTATACCATAGAGCAGGGGTAGGGAACCTTGGCTCTCCAGCTGTTGCAAAACTACAACTCCCATCATGCTAAAGCTTTGGCTGTCCAGGCATGATGGGAGTTGTAGTTTTGCAATAGCTGGAGAGCTAAGGTTCCCCACCCCTGCCTTACTGGGTGGCCCACTATGAAGATGCATAACACCCCAACAGACTGCATCATGTCAGTGGCGCTCTACTGCCTGGAGTCATACACTGACGTGATCACTTGAATTTAGTGTGAATATAGCCGTACTACAGCTTCGGCCTTCACTTGAGAACTCAGTCGAGTAGAAGGACATGGATGCTCCTGGTCAACTTTTTTAAACACAATGTAGCTGAGTGCAGCCGGGTGAATTAGTGGGTGTAAACGGAGGTTCCACTCTCCAACAACATAGTCCAGCAATATATCACCACACCAAACAGACAATTTCCTTATGTAACCTTTTTTTACTTTTTCTTTTTTGCACACGAAGTATTTCATAGATAAAAAATCCCTACAAAAAATATCACCCAAAGTGCTCAATCGGGGGACTTCGAATAGCTGGGGATGTTGCTTTCCTTGACAGGAGATCGCGATCCTCCATTAGCACAACCGAAGGGCTGGTAAGGCGTGGGCTCCCTTCCTCACGCATGCCCTGAGGAAGGACTCGCGTAACTGGATGGACGTTTCAGGAGGCAGGGCTCCCTTCCTCACGCATGCCCTGATGAAAGAATCACGCAACTGGATGGTAGTATGACCAGGTGGCAGTGCTCCCTTCTTCATGCATGCCCTGTGGACGGGAGCAGTGCCTCCTGAAACATCCATCCAGCTGCGTGATTACACGCCTTACCAGCCCTTCAGTTGTGCTAATGGAGGATCGGGATCTCCTGGAGGAGTAAGGGAAGATCCCCAGCTATTAGAAGTTCACCGCTTGAGCACTTTGGGTGATATTTTTTTTTTTTTTTTTTTTATATCTATGAAATACTTTGTGTGAAATATTGCAAAAAGAAAAAGGAAAAAAAAAGTTTACATAAGCAAATTGCCTTTTTTGTGTTGTGATATATTGCTGGAGTATGTTGTTGGAGAGTGGAGCTTCTGTTTACACCCACTAATTCACCTGGGTGCACTCAGCTAAGTTGTGTTTTAAAATGTTGACCAGTAGCATCCATATCCATGCTTCTGGTCAACTGCATTATATCCCAAATAGTTTTTTATAAATTCCACTCATGTCAAGCCAAATTCCCCACGCCGAGTACCCACAAGTCCCGTAATTTCTTTAGTGCCCTAAGATTAGATATTAATAATTTTTTCAATGGCTATTTTTTTTTTCCCACAATGCTTTATTTTAATATTCTGGCACAATTTGTAATATATGAAATTCTCTTTGAGCTTTCAATGGGTTTGTATCCATTCCTTTCCAATAAGGTTATATGGTATGAGCTCGCAGAATACCCACTGCATAATGACGAGGAAAACCGGTGGCGTAGACAAGAAGCGCAGTGGCCCCAGCGAGTACCGGAGAAGTTTTGTGACAGATGAGGTCAATTTTGCCAACAGCCTGAAAGAATATTTCACCTCAGTATTCATGAGGCTGGCTGGATTTAATATCCCACTGACTAAGATAAATTATTCAGTTGAGGAAGGTGAAATGCCAAAAGGACTGTAGATCATTCCAGAACGGAGTATTTAGGAAATTAAACAATGAGACTCCGACAACGCCTAAAACCAGGAGACAAAATAGTGCTCTTTCGCTGGCTATGAATTTGTATATTTAAGGTTCTGTTCACATCACAATGGACCTTACCATCACACATATGTGTCTGCCTGATGTTTACCTCCAAAGGAGGACTCCATATACCCATGTATATACATCCTCACTTAACCCTTAGAGGACCGGGCCAATTTCAATATTTGCGTTTTCGTTTTTCCCTCCTTGTGCTTAAAAGGCCATAGCACTTGCATTTTTTCACCTAGAGACACACATGAGCCCTTATTTTTTACGTCACTAATTGTACTTTGCAGTTAAAGGCTGAATTTGTTCATAAAGTACACTGCGAAACCAGAAAAAAATTTAAACTGTGGTGAAATTGAAAAAAATACCCTGCATTTATTTTATTTTTTTTTTATTTTTTTTTTTCGTTTTTACGCCGTTCGCCCTGGGGTAAAACTGACTTGTTATATATGTTCCTCAAGTCGTTACAATTACAACCATATATAACATGTATAACTTTTATTGTATCTGATGGCCTGTAAAAAATTCTAACCATTTTCAACAAATATATGTTCCTTAAAATCACTCTATTCCCAGGCTTATAGCGCTTTTATCCTTTGGTCTATGGGGCTATGTCAGGTGTCATTTTTTGCGCCATGATGTGTTCTTTCTATCGTTGCGCATATACGACTTTTTAATCGCTTTTTATTAAAATTTTTCTGGATTTGATACGACAAAAAATGCGCAATTTTGCACTTTGGGATTTTTTTTGCGCTGACGCCGTTTACCGTGCGAGATCAGGAATGTGATTAATAGTTTGGGCGATTACCTACGAGGCGATACCAAACATGTTTATTTATTTATGTTTATAACATGGGAAAAGGGGGGTGATCCTGTTTTTTATTAGGGGAGGGGGCTTTTTATTAATAACAACACTTTTATTTTTACTTTTACACTTATACTAGAAGCCCCCCTGGGGTTAGGGTTATTTCCCCCTGGGGTTAGGGTTATTCCCCCTCGGGGACTTCTAGTATAAGTGCACTGATCTCTCATTGAGATTTATGCTGCATAGATCGATGAGATAGGCACATTGATTGCTTCCGGAAGCAATCAAGTGGTGAGCCGGGATCAGCGCCATTACGGCGGCGCTGACCCCGGATGGGGTAAGATGTGTGGATCGCTCCTCCGGGACAACATCCCGGAGGAGCGATCTACCCCACTAGACACCAGGGAACGGCTGCATCAAGTAATTTGATTACTTTATTAGTGGGCACGGCGATCGGACCCTTCTATGAGCGGCACCCGGGACCGCGGTGGTTCAGAGCGCGGCGCCGCTCTGAACACATGGAGGTGGCCCTGGACGTACGGGTACATCCAGGGTCGCCTAAGGGTTACAGGGATTATCCAGCGTTAGTAAAACATGGCCACTTCCTTCCAGAGACAGCACCGCTCTTGTCTCCAGGTTGGGTGCAGGTTTTGTAACTCTGTTCCATTGAAGTGAATGGAGCTTAATTGTAAACTGCACCTTGTTGAGGAAAGGTACTCATTCCGTACCAGACTGAAGTCAGAACAAAGAGGGGAGTTATATAGATAAGATGACAGACTATTATTTGCTATGGGCAGGTACCTCATTTGAATTGTAATTTAATTGTAGTTTGATTGTAATTTAATTTTTTTGTGCCATTAGCTATAGTTTTTATTAGTATCATATTGGTGTAAGAGAAAAATTAGTATCTCTTTTTAATTTTTTTTTCTGTTATAATTAAAAAAAAAAACAGTGCGAGAACAATTATGTTATATTGGAAATCGTATTATATTGTAGATCGGAAATCTCCTCACGCTATGATATGTATAAAGTTCATTTTTTACGTGATTTTATTTTTATAATGGGCAAGGAGTAGAGATGAGCGAACCGGGTTCGGGTTCGAGTCGATCCGAACCCGAACGATCGGTATTTGTTTAGCTGGGGCTGCTGAAGTTGGATAAAGCTCTAAGGTTGTCTGGAAAACATGGATGCAGCCAATGACTATATCCATGATTTCCACATAGCCTTAGGGCTTTATCCAAGTTCAGCAGCCACCGTATGAGCATGCTCGAGTCCATCCGGACCTGAACTTTCGGCATTTGATTAGCGGTGGCTGCTGAAGTTGGATAAAGCCCTAAGGCTATGTGGAAAACATGGATATAGTCATTGGCTGTATCCATGTTTTCCAGACAACTTTAGAGCTTTATCCAAGTTCAGCAGCTGCCACTAATCAAATGCCGATCGTTCGGGTTCAGATGGACTCGAACCCGAACCCGGTTTGCTCACCTCTACCTGGGTGTCCTCTTTGCCTTGACCTAGCGTTGTATCCTGACAAGTATTCCTGGTCTTATGACTTCTGGCTTTGGCTTTAGACTATTCTCCTGATTACAATGCTGTACTTTGCTGTGTGTTGCTCACCCTGCTTTCCAGACTACGAGTTTGTGTTTGTCCCTCTTGTCTGTGTTTTATGTTACACCTGTGCAAGCTAGGGACCATTGACCAGTTATCTGCTGCCGTCTAGGGCAGTTGAGGTAATTAGGCAGTGACGGCTGGGAGGGTGCCAGTGCTTGGACTCACCTGTCTCGTGTCTACCAGTTCCCTAGTCCTGACATATGGGCAGTTGGGCTCCTCTGAGCCTGCAGGAGAGGGGGTTATGGGAAAGTGTGTGCAGTATTGCACAGCAACAGCAGGTTCAACAGAGGAAACCAGGAAGCAATTAGATCTGTGGGGGAAAAGTTACTTTACTTATAAACAGCCCATGTGCTGTCCTTTACATATATGTATGTGGTATACATATATATGTAGCTCTTTTTGCTTCATGTAGGGGGACATTTATTGAATATGCCAGTCTTAAAGCCCCGCCCCTTTTTCTCTGGCCATAATTACATATAAGAGGTGCACGCCTCTTAGTATAGCCGACTGGCCCTGTGACCTGCTTTGCCGCAGGTTTGGTTTGCTGGTTTTCGCCAGGCGTATCTGCCCCTTTTTTGTGGCATATGCCAGGGGCGCATAATGATAAATCCCCCCCATAGTTTTGCTAGTTTTTTGCTAAAATCCTATTTCTGGATATAGGGGTATTGCAATTTGTCTACATGTGAAAATATCAGAACAGCAGCTGCTTGGTATTGGGGCTGGTGAGTATTTCTTTTTTTGTTATCTCTACTATTTTATCAGGTTTAAGTTTAAATTTAATTTTTTAAAGAAATTTTATATTGTTTCTCCCAAATGAAAATGTACGGGTGCTAAAATAGAATTTTTTATAATAGACAAATGGTCGCCTGGGATTTTTTTTTTTTTTAAGGAAATTATTTATTAAACCATTTGTATGTGATGCATCTAGCCTACCAGTGTAGCATTCACACAGTAAGCTTCAAGTACTTAGACTGATCCTAAATGCAATGGATTTGAACCCCTAAACTGAGGCCAAGAAAAGGCCTTCAATTCTGTCTCCAGTCATTTGACACGTATTAGTACTACGAGACCTGTACAGCAGATTCACTTTTATCCCAAATTTGGCCCACCGACCCCTATCCTTAGAAATTGTAGGCTTTGCTCGGGGTTTCTGAAGATATGTCTTTTGCTAGTTTCTTAATAAACGGCTGTCAGAAATTGGAGATTTTACAGAAGGGTAAGGTAACATTTCACTTTTTAAAATTAGTACTTCGTTTCTCTTGACAGAAAATTCTATATTGTTGCAGTTTTTGAAAGGTTTATAGTACAACGACAGTGATCTCCTTGCAAGTTGGAACTACAACCACCTGTTCGTCCTCCAAATGATGATACATGATGACTTCAACAATAGGCATCAAACACTCCCATCCCTTGGAACAGAAGATGCTTATGCTGCGTTTACACGGAATGATTATCGTGCAAATTCGCACGATAACGATCAAATTTGAACGATAATCGTACGTGTAAATGCAGCGAACGATCAAACGACGAGCGAGAAATCGTTCATTTTGATCTTTTAAGTTCTCAAATCGTCGTTGATCGTTCGCAAAAAAAAATGCAGATGGTTCCGTGTGAACAATCTGTCTCCGATTTAACCAATGTGTGAGATAGGCTTTAAGCGATCGCAAAACAATGGCGAAACGAATTTCAGTACGATATATTGTACCATCTAAACACTGATCGTTATGAACAAAAAAAATCGTTACTCCGACATCATTAATCGTACGATCGGGCCAATTATCGTTCCGTGTAAACGTAGCATTACCCACCTCATTTAGCAAAGCCAGTTTTAAAGTCTCCCTTTTTTTCATAAGCAAGGCTTATGCGGTGCTCGTGAACAGTCAATCGCATCCAAGAAACAAAAGGGTTCCGGCACTCACCAACTCATTGCAAAATATAGAAAATGTATTCACAGATCACGGACATGGTAGAGTAGGACGCGTTTCGGCATGAGCCTTTCTCAACTACATAGAGAATCCCCCCTGCCCTCTGTGACGTGATCTCATTAGAATCACTAGAGCCGCTTCACAGAGGGGAGATTGTCATACTGGGGGCCAGCGGGTCAGTCCGCAACGCTTCATGGCACATCGGTGATCAGGAATAAACTGGCGGCGTGTCTGGGTACTGAACGGTAGTTCCAAAAAAGGGCTGCAGCATCGGCATCCCCACGCTGGCCCCAGTCTGTTCAGGTAAAAAACACAAAGCTATGTACCTAGTGGCACATTCTCTTTAATTAAAGTACAAGAAACAAAATGTCCTTGATTTCTTCATCGCTAGTCTTCTACTCTGTTACCCATGCCACGTAAACAGAGTGTTGGTATAGTACGAGTAGTATGCGATTCTGCATGACTACTTCTGAAACAACCCTAGAGGTATATTACCATGCTTGAAAATGGCGACATTGGCTTGCTGAAACGTTGCTCCTGTTTTTTTGTGCTGCACTTAGCTTTTTGACTTTTTTATGGACTTAATTTTGCACATTTATACTCAACTTTTCTGGATTGCTGTGAACTTCTGGATATTTAGTGTCCCACTGGCGAAATCCCCTGTCACCGTCATCTTTTTAAGTGCTGCTGAATTATCCTCTACATATTATGTCATGACTCTTTAAAGTGACACTGTCACCTCCTTTTTGCATTCTGACATCTCTACACAGGTGTATAGGGTAAATTTTTCAGTTTTCATACCTTATTTTATATCATACTTCATGGTGCTTGTTCAAGTAAAAAGTCATCTTTTATCAACTACAGATTGTGTTAAGTGGGCGGGGCCTCGTGGCATTAGCACCACTTAGCCCCACCCACAACACCACAGTTGGCCCTGCCCCCTCGCCTCGCAATTTAAGAGATCCAATTATATTATATGTTATATGTATATCCAATTATTTTGATATGTTCCTTAAAATCTAAACCGTCTCCTGTCCTACTGTATGTAGAACCCTACATTTCTACAATTTGCTTTTCCCTGTCTTGCCTTCGATCTGTTTAGCTCCTGAAAAAGACATACAGGTATAAAGCCTTTTATCCGGACACTATAGAGCAGCAGGAAACTATGGGGGATGTAGTTTGATTCTATTCACTGACTGATCCTGCTACAGTGAGACATTATCTGAAATCGCACAATGGGCATGAAACCATGGCGTCTGGAATAAAGGAGGAAGAGTGTGGATAACACAGAAATACCGTACTTCTGTCAGTAAAAAAAAAAAAAAAAAAAACCTTAATATATTACTTCCTAAAAACTGCAGTTACCAGGCTTAGGGATCAGGCACCCACTGATCAAACATCTATCATCCATCCTTATAATAGGCCCTTAATCTTATAGTCCTTTAAGGGAACACTTATGGCAAAACAAAGGAGGCGATGCATGATTAATCTTTTTATGTATTACATTTTTTTTAAAGTTCTTTTCTTTTTGATGGAGAGCTACTATGCGTTATTTTATTTTTTCCCCCAAGAAGCGTTGCTGGCCAATTACAAAGGGAGATGCGCGGCTGCCGATTACCAGAGTAGGCTGCATGTGACTGATCGTTCTGCATTTGACTGATCATGCCTAGTGAAGGCTCCATAAACGAGTGCCAATCACCAAGATCGTTCACATGGCCCGGTCAGTCATGCGGCCTATTCTGGTGATCATCGGAGGCACATCTTTCCATGTCACTGTTGAGCGGACCTGTCAAAATGTTTAGGTCAACAAACGTTATCCGAACCCGAACACTCAGCATTTGATTCTTCTCGGATGCAGGAAAACATTAATACGACCATAGGCTATACTTCCTAGGGCCGTATCCAACTTCTGCATCCGCTGGAAATCAACCACAGAGTATTCAGATTCAGGTAACTTTTCCGAACCCAAATATTTTGACATGTGGATGTGCGGCTGAGAGACAATGATTTATTTTTTTTTAATATATCAGAATGGCCTCATCGACATTTGCTCCTTTGTTAGTTGATCTCTATCCCTATTACTGAGGGCAATGTTGGCCAGTTTGGCAGAGAATCACGCACATCAGTCCTCTGGTGTATACTGGTGAGGGGTAAGAATGCCAAAACTGTTCAATACAGATGGGTGACCTTCTTTTTGGAGTAATTTTTCAAGGCTCTTTATTGGGGAACTATCAGCGGGTTAAACGAATCACGCCCAATGTACTGATGAGGAACATATACAGTACGTCTTACTTTCCTCCTTGGCACCGATCCTGTACTGTTAGTCGTCGTAATTTTCGACTGGGAGCACTTTTAGCATTGCCCCACCCCCACAGCGTCAGCCGACAGTGCTGGAGCGGACAGGCCAGATGACGCTGCGGGGGCGGGACAGTGCTCCCAGCCGAAGATTACTCTAACGGCACAGGACCAGTGCCAAGGAGGAAGATAAGACACATACCTTCCTCCTCAGCACTATAGGGGGCTATCAGCAGGTTAGATTTGTGTAACCTGCTAATAGTTCCCCTTTAAGGGTCAAGCATTAACTTACAGGGAAGCTAACTCCAATAGGTTACACTGCTGAAGCTGCCCTACTTTGCATACTCAAATCCCTGTGCTGCTCCCCTAACTTGACTGTCCTGCATAAGACATAACACAGCGAGGGAGATTTACTATGCGGTTTTTGGACAGGCGCTTTGTTTTACGCTTATTTCAACTCATTTACTACCTCAGTGAAACAGCAACCACCTATCTTTCTGACAAACTCTGCTAGTTTTCGGCTGGTTGCGGGGGTTGGGTGTATTCTTGGCCAAATCCAGCTTCTCTTCACATTTATTACGCAGGAAAAATGGTTTTGTTACATCACAAACATAAAAGTGTGAATAGTATCCAATCTTTGTCTACATAGAGGAAGGTGTCAGATTTATTAAAAGGAGAGCACCAAAATAGTAAATGAGGTAAACAAACAGCAGGTGTGTCCGGGGGGAAAAAATGTCAGACAGGAAAAGTCGCCTCGTAAATCCCCTCCAGTGTATAATTTCTTTGCCTGGATTGGTTCTCTAATTAAAGGGAATCTGTCAGCCCATCTGCATGCTATGAGCCGCAGACGCGGACTAACAGATAATGAGTGCAGCAGGCTGCGATCTGACAAGGGCAGCGACATTTCGCTTAGAAGTCAGTTCTATGACAGGTTTTGAGGCAGGAGAATTATGATTTATAAAAAAAATAAGGTTTTCATTCCAGGCGGAAGAGAAAAAGTGGTAAGGCCCAGTTTATGATCCCCAACATCACCTTCCTCCTGGCTTTCCCTTCTTTCCCTTGCTCTGCAAATAAGTGACATACTGTACAGGGCTCGGCTTACAGCGCCAAGCCCTGTATAAAAATCAGGTGCCTAAACCGTGTGTGCTAAGAAGGTGCACTCCCGAAAATACGCTTAAGCCTCTGCCCACGGCATGGCCTGTCACCACATGTTTACTATAATAAGTATACACAGTGCAGTCACATGATCTATAAACAGGGCTCGGTGCTGTTATTCAGGCCCTATATGTCAGTCATGCAGAAAGAGAGAGAAAGCTAGAAGGCAAGAAATGCTCAGCCCCACCTCTTTGACTCCTTCAGGAATGAAAACCTTATTTTATGATGTAAGAGAAGGCAGATTTATAAAAGGCAACCTTTATTTATTTTTTGCTCAACCATCTGTGAGCCCATTTATGCAGCTTTAGGCTATGTTCACACTACGTATGAGACCGGCCGTTCCGTGACCCCGGCCGGGTCACGGAACGGCCGGTCTCTGGCCGGATCATCTCAGCCGGTACTTAAGTACTGGCCGGATGATGTTTCGGCCGCGGAGCTTTGATGTGGGTGCATCAGCGCGCGCCCGCTTCAGAGCTTACCATAGCACACAGTGAAGCAAGCAGCCGGAGCAGCTCGCTTCACTGTGTGAACGCAGAAAACTGACCTGTCAGTTATTTGCGGCGCCGCATAGATCCTGGCCGGAGCGTATACGATGTGTGTACACTCCGGCCGGGATCCCATTGAAAGTAAGGTTATGTTCCACCCCGCAAAACTACGGCCTTAGTTCTGCGGCGACAACTACGGCCGTAGTTTTACGTAGTGTGAACATAGCCTTAACCCCTTAAGGACAGAGCCTGAAATGGCCTTAAGGACCGGAGCAAATTTTATGAATTTGACCAGTGTCACTTTATTCATTAATAACTTCGGGATGCTTTTACCTATCCGGCTGATTCTGAGATTGTTTTCTCGTGACATATTGTACTTCACATTTCTTGTAAATTGGAGTCGATACTTATAACGAATCTTTATGAAAAAACCCAAAATAGCGTGAAAAATTGTGAAAAAATGCATTTTTCCAACTTTAAAACTTTTCTGCTTATACAGAAAATGGTTATACCACATAAATTATATATTAAATAGCATTAGCAACATGTCTACTTTATGTTGGCGGCATTTATTAAACTATATTTCATTTTTTTTAGACAATAGGAAGCTTAAAACATTAGCAGCAAATTTCCAAATTTTCAGTAAAATTTCAAAATCAGATATTTTTAGGGAACTGTTCAGGTTTAAAGTGTATTTGAGGGGACTGTGTTAGAAAGCCTCACGAAGCACCCCATTTCAGAAACTGCACCCCCTAAACTCTGCAAAAGCACATCCAGAAAGTTTTTTAACCCTTTAGGGGAGTCACAGAAATAAAAGCTAAGTGTGTAAGAAATTTGAAAATTTTAATTTTCTGTGCAGAGATTTTATTGTAATCCAATATTTTTCATAATTATAAACCTATTACCAGAGAAATGCACCCCAATATTGATTGCCCCATTTCTGCAGTTTATAGAAATACCCCATATGTGGCCCTATTGCGCTATTTGACGCAACCACAAGCCTCAGATATAAGGGAGCGCCTAGTGAATTTCAATGGCTCCGTTATTTTTGGTCATTTTTGACTGTACCACTTCAGGTTGGCAGAGGCTCTGGGGTGCCAAAACCTAAAAAACACCCCTAAAGGGACACCATTTAGAAAACTACACCCCTCAAGGAATGTAACAAGGGGTGCGGTGAGCATCTGGACCCCACAGGTGCTTCACAGATTTTCCAAACAATATGGCTTGAAAAAAGACTAAAGTATTTTTTACACTAAAATGTTGTTCTAGCCTTCAATTTTTCATTTTCACAAAGGGATAAAAGGAAAAAAAAAACACAAAACATGTAGCACAGTTTCTCCCGAGTACGGAAATACCCCACATGTGGACATAAAGTGCCAAGCGGGCGCAGGACGAGCCTCCAAAGGGAAGGAGCGCCAATTGGCTTTTGGAAGCTGGATTTCACTGGAATGGATTTCAAGGGCCATGTCGCATTTACAGAGCCCTCGTGCTGCCAAGACACTGGAAACCCCCCACAAGTGACCCCATTCTGGAAACTACACCCCTCAAGGAATCTAACAAGGGGTGCAGTGAGCATATGGACCCCACTGGTGACGGGCACAAATGTGGAAAAATGTGACGTGAAAGTGAAAATTTTCATTTTTTCACTTTCATGGCACAAATGTGCCCGTCATCCAGGGGTCCATATCCTCACTGCACCCCTTGTTAGATTCCTTGAGGGGTGTAGTTTCCAGAATGGGGTCACTTGTGGGGGGTTTACAGTGTTTTGGCAGCACAAGGGCTCTGTAAATGCGACATGGCGTTCATCATCCATTCTAGCCAAATCCAACCTCTAAAATCCAAATGGCGCTCCTTCCCTTCGGAGGCTTGCCCTGCACCCACATGGCGCTTTATGTCCACATGTGGGGTATTTACGGACTCGGGGGAAATTGCTCTACACATTTTGTGTGTTTTTTTCTCTTTTAACCCCTTGTGAAAATGATAAATTCAAGGCTAGACCAACATTATAGTGTAAAAAATTTAATATTTCATTTTCACGCCACATTGTTCCACATTTGTGCCCGTCACCAGTGGGGTCCATATGCTGACTACACCCCTTGTTACATTCCTTGAGGGGTGTAGTTTCCATAATAGGGTCACTTGTGGGGGGTTTAACTGTCTTGGCAACACAGGGGCCTTTTGAATGCAACATGGCCCCTCGAAATCCATTCCATCTAAATCCAGCCTTCAAAAACCAAATGGCGCACCTTCCCTTTGGAGGCTTACCCTGCACCCGCATGGCGCTTTATGTCCACATGTGGGGTATTTCCGTACTCAGGGGAAATTGCTCTACACATTGTGTTTTTTTTTATCTTTTAACCCCTTGTGAAAATGAAAAAATCAAGACAAGATCAATGATTTAGAGTAAAAATTTTAAAAAAATTACACTAAATGTTGGTCTAGCCTTGATTTTTTTCCATTTCCACAAGGGGTTAAAAAAGAAAATGAACACAAAACGTGTAGGGTAGTTTCCCCTGAGTACGAAAATACCCCACATGTGGACATAATGTGCCATATGGGCACAGGGCAAGTCACCAAAAGGACAGAGCGCCATTTAGAGGCTGGAATGGGGGATGGAGGCCATGTCGCAATTACAAAGCTCCTGTGCTGCCAGAACAGTAGAAACCCCCGACAAGTGACCCCATTCTGGAAACTACACCCCATAAGGAATCTAACAAGGGGTGCAGTGAGCATATGGACCCCACTAGTGATGGGCACATGTGTAGGACATGTGCCGTGAAAATAAAAAATACCATTTTTTTCATTTTCACGTCCCAAATGTGGCCGTCACCAGGGGGCCATATACCCGCTGCCCCACTTGTTAGATTCCTTATGGGGTGTAGTTTCCAGAATGGGGTCACTTGTGGGGGGTTTCTACTGTCCTGGCCGCACAGAGGCTTTGTAATTGCATCATGGCCTCCTCTAATGGGAATGGCAGCCATACCTATTTAGCTGGGGAAAAGGGACAATTCTAATTTATTTGGGGGTATTAGGCCAATTATTAGTTTATAAGGTTGAAAATGACAGGTGTCCATCAAACTCAACCTGTGTTGATCCAGAGGAAGGCAAAAACCCCTCGTGAGGCAGACGACAGTAGCCTCATCACAGGGGAAAAATTCCTTCCCGACTCCATAATGGCGATCAGAATAATCCCTGGATCAACGTGACCCCTGAAATTGGAATAAGGGACAGAATTTAGATAATGTAGAACCCCAATGACGTGTAGTGCGCCTTGGAGCGATCCAGTATGCAGAGGCCGGGGGGATCAGGACAGGTGTCACACTGGTAAATGGTGTCCTTCCTGATCCCCCTGTTACCCCACACTCTGCACTTCTTCTGGGGTCTCCTGTTCTCCAGTGTGGGGGACGTCACCTGGAAAATGTTGTCCTGGTGCGATACAGGGTCCTTCATATCCAGAAGCGCTGGGTCCGCTCCATGGCTGCTAAATATTAGGGCTCTATTACTACTTCTGATATGTTCGGATCGTGCCGCAAGCTACAGTAGCTCGGGCAGCGAGGGACCGGAAGAGGGGGTGCTGGTATAAAGGTTATCCCCGTACGGGTGGTGGTGACCTTTATCCAGCAGTGGGAAGATCAGTTCCCGGACGATCTCCCCACTAACTCCGAGGATGGGGGGGGGGGGGGCATCTGGCGGCTGGATTCGAGTGTCCCTTCCTTCATACACTCTAAGGGTACGTGCACACTGCGGAATCGCGAAGGATAACCCTTTGTGCATTCCGCAGTTGGCACCCGCCGGCGGACTGATGCAGGCGCACGTCTCCGTCCGTGTCGTAGACTCCATTCTATGCACGGGCGGATTCCGCTCTGCGTCCAACGTGTTGATGGAATGACGGATAATGGAATCCGCCCATGCATAGGATAGAGTCTATGACACAGGCGGAGACGCGCCCCTGCATCAGTCCGCCGGCGGGTGCCAGCTGCGGAATGCACGAAGGGTTATCCTTCGCCATTCCGCAGTGTGCACGTACCCTAAATCTGTAAGTGTACCCTGAGGTACTCTCACAGAGTTTGTAGAATTTCACGCCATACCGTCATCTCTTATTGGGACGGTACTGGCGGAAAAGACGTGTCTGGGGGGCAGCGTACGCTACGCTACTCCCAGACACGTCACTGGATGATGAGGAGGATGAGGATGAATGGAGGAAAGAAGGATCCCCCCAATTCATCCTCACTGGCTGTTTCGGTGTCGGAGGCAATAATAATGTATGCGTCCGATACCGAAAACACCCTGGGGGCCATCTTTATATGGGGATTGGTATATGGGGTATGTAGTGGTGTAGTGTAAAACTTTATTCAATGTAGTGTGGTGTAATGTAGTGTTTTTTTACGTGTTTTTTACAGTAAGTATACAAAAAAAACCTACGCCAAAAATGGTGTTGCTGATGAATGCCGCACTTATGTTCGGCACTTATAAGCAGACCGTGGCAGTAGGATATAAAAAAAAAACACCCTACGCCAAAAAGGAGGAGTTGCTGATTAGCAGCGCACTTTCGTGCGATGCTGATCAACACTCAGCGGCGATAGGGTGCGGAAAATAGAAAAAAAAAAAATTGGGAGAAAAAATTTTTTTTTTTACTACATTCTGAACATCCCTGTAGTGGCTGATACGTGTATTACACTTATCAGCCGCTAGGGGGCAGCAGAGCGCAAGATCCGAAAATAGACGACGCTGGAGCCGGAAAAATACGAAAATAGACGACGCTGGAGCCGGAAAGAGACGATCGGGACTCACGGAAGAAGCCGAAGTCCCAACAAGAGGAAGTGGACGCCGGGAACCCGGAAGACGCCGATCAGGACCCCGGGACAGGTGAGTAATGTACAAATACCTGCTCCGGACCCCTCAGCTACCTAGCTGAGGGGTCCGGAGCAGGTATTTATTACTTGTGGGGACTTTGATCGCCGTGAACGGCCGGCCGGCTGGCCGGCCGTTCACGGCGATCGGGACGGTGGTACCGTGACCACCATTACTTTTTACAGTAATGGCGGTCGGTGCCGTCCTCGGACAGCACCGACCGCCATTTTTTTCCGGGTCATCGGGCCACCGATGGCCCGGAAAGGTTCCGATCGCCGCTATGGGCTTATCAGCCAATAGCGGCGATCGTCGGCATGGGGGGGGTTAACAACCCTCCATGCCGACAGGGAGAGATGGCCTGCTATGTATTATAGCAGGCTATCTCCCCCGATCGGGACCCGGCCGGCCGCGGCGCCCGTTTAAAGGGATGACGTACCGGCACGTCATGGGTCCTTAAGTGACAGTGATCCATGACGTGCCGGTACGTCATGGGTCCTTAAGAGGTTAAAGAGTCACTGTCGTATTTTTTTTTTTTTTTTGCAGAAACCAATAGTCCAGGCGATTTTAAGAAACTTTGTAATTGGGTTTATTAGCCAAATCTGCCATTATCTGCATGTAAAAAGCCTTTTCCCAGGTCCCCCCCTCCTTCCTCTTTTTCATCCACTCTGAAAAATCTGAAAATTGTGACTTGTTGCAGGAGTCGTCCCCTGTCTGCTCTAGGGAGAGGGGAGGGGGGAGGAGGAAGGAGGGAGTTAGCCGGCAGCAGAAAGCAGATAACAGAGGATTACAGGCACAGAGCTGGGTGACAGCTGTAATCTGAGCTCAGACAGATCACTGGTGACTGTCACAGGAGATATCCCGTGAGGGATTTGTAGATTAACTCTTTGTTGTCCTGTTTTGGTCTTTTCTTTAGCTCTCTCCATAGGAGAACAATGAAGACAGGGGGGAGAGCTTCAAACTGCTTTTTCATGATAAAAATGCATTTTTCGGATAATAAACCCAATTACAAAGTTTCTTAAAATCGCCTGGACTATTGATTTCAGCAAAAAAAAAATTCACGACAGTGACACTTTAAAGTGTACCTGTCGTTATAACTTTCAAAATCTAAATCAACAGTAGATGTAATATAAAGCAAGTTTGCCATTTACATTTACTTTTCTTTTCTTTTTTTTTTAGTTATCATGGAAAACATGGCACTTCCTGTTTTCTGACTTTTTTTTTTTTTCTCTCAAAAAGTCAGAAAACAGGAAGTCCTGTGTATTCCATGCCATCTGAGCACTCACAGAGAGAAGGCGGTCATGTGATTGATGGACACATTGTGCCATTTTCTTCAGCAAAAATGACACAAAAAGTTCCGGACTTGAGCCAGAGGCACAAAATCAGCTTGAGGCTATGTTCACACACAAAACAAAAAAAAAGATCCACAAGGGATCACAAAAGATGCAGGACAATCACAAATAAATATAATTATAATCTTTATTCAAATATTTCTTATTTAAAAATACATAAAAATGAAGGGAATGAAACAAAACCAAATACATAAATTAGTGAGGGGACATGAAAAAATATTTTAGGAAGTCATATATTGCACATGCATAAAGATTAATAAATACTAAAGTGACTGTGGCAATACAGGCAACATCCACTGTATAGTAAACAATATAAGCGATATTGTAAATAGCAGCAAAAAATTGAATGTAAACAGGCAAAATCCTACTCAAAGTCGCAGTTGCTCAGTGAGCAACATACACAGGTGAAATCACCAAGAATATATAGTATATATAAAGGCTAGGAGGATGCGTGCATTGCAACAAGTCCCACTCACCTATTCACCCTACGCAAGTTTCGCGTGGCTCGCTTTGTCAAAGCATATCCCTTGACAAAGCGAGCCACGCTTGTTTAGGTTATGTTCACACACAGTATTTTTGCTCAGTACTTTGCTCAGTATTTTGCAACCAAAACCAGAAGTGTATTGAAAACACAGGTTATGTTCACACACTGTTGAAATTTAATGGATGGCCATAATTTAATGGCAAATAACGGCCATTGTTTTAAAATAACAGTAATTATTTTTATAGTTTAAACACACCTCATTTTTCCCTAATAAAGATAAATGTGTATATGATGTTTATATGGTGATGTAGGCTGTAGGGGATCATCAGAGATGGAGACTTCACTCAGAGACAAAAATAAAATAAAATTGCCCCTGGTAGCTAGAATCCTGCTCCACACTGATGAGGGGCAAATACCCTAAAACAGCTGTATATGAATGGATGCCTAACCTTGGTACCCCTGTCATGTTGCAATACTCGCCACAGAGTTAGACTTTGACGCAAAAGGGGCCACCCTGGTATTTCCCTATTTATGTTCCAATACTCGCAACCGAATGGGATTTAAGGTGCTACTTATCAGGGTGGTTTGGTGAACTCCCCACTGGGAGGCTTCCCTTGGCAACAGGCTTTCCTTTTCTGGCTATTCCCGTGTTTTAAAACTCGTAACTGAGGCTCCAACAACCTTCTTTTTTTAAATCATATTTAAATTTATAGGGGCAATGTTTCAGTGGAGACTCTTGAGTTTGTATTCAGTGATTGCTGTGTTTTGTTCACTAAGAGACAAGATCCATCCACGTCACCTGGGACAGCAAAGCATGATACATTGTCTTAGGAGAAGCTGGGTTGCTGCTGAGACAATACCAACTTAAAAATAAAACGACTAGACAACTTCCCGTCAGGGATATTTCAAGCAAAAACATGCTGAGACCAGTTTGTCATAGCACTAGTATGTTATACATCTTAAATTAAAAAAATATCTGATACTGGGATACCTCTTTATGTCAATGTATCGGGTTGTTATAAGATAAATAGCCAAGAGGTATTTCATTATTCTTCTCCAAACTGTAGGGGGATACCAAAGATAGACAAACAA